>NC_068398.1:40892792-40920292 GCF_023724105.1 Carassius gibelio
AGCATCAGGGAGGCCTTTCCATCGGTCTTAGCGAGCCGGAGAGCGCAGGAGTGCAGGGTAGCGTGGCCGAGCGGTCCAAGGCGCTGGATTAAGGCTCCAGTCTCTTCGGGGGCGTGGGTTCGAATCCCACCGCTGCCAGTAGATGCTTTTGGAAGACTGCTGTGGCTGCTCAAAGTGATGCTGCGTGAACGTCCAAATTCAGCCGCTTTTACATTCCTTGCAATTCAGCCAAGTCGGTGCTGAAAGCCTGTCACGGCCTCTGCTCCTTCCTTACAGATGCACCGTGTTGAAGCAGGGACGTCAATAGTTTACAATCACAGTGAAGTTACTTCAAAACAGGAAAAATCGCTTGAATAAAATAACAGTGGAAAGCAATAAGTAGGCAAAAGGATGGAAACAGCCAGTTTTACTCATTGAAAAAAATAACAGTGGAAAGCAATAAGTAGGCAAAAGGATGGAAACAGCCAGTTTTACTCATTGAAAAAAATAACAGTGGAAAGCAATAAGTAGGCAAAAGGATGGAAACAGCCAGTTTTACTCATTGAAAAGGGCTTAGTGTGGTAGCGTTGCCTCTATTTCCGGAAGGTGGAAGGCGGAAAAAGGAATGGAAAGAAACTATCAATCTGGTAGCGTGGCCGAGTGGTCTAAGGCGCTGGATTTAGGCTCCAGTCTCTCTGGGGGCGTGGGTTCGAATCCCACCGCTGCCAGCTGTGGTTTTAATTACAGAGGCCCTGTGTGTACTCGATGAAGGTTCTGAAAACGTGGTGAGAGTACACTTTGCCTTTCAGCGGCCAGGTGCTCAGCCTATCTCCTTTCTGCTAAAGCAGTCAGACTGAGTCCTGCTCCCGGGGCACTGTTCTCTGTGGTTAAGTCATTGCTGACGATTTTAGTCAATACTGTGTTGATCTGTTCTTCAGAACTCACCTCAGACTTGCTGTGACAGCAACATTGCCGCAAGCCCTAACCTGCTAGGGATCAGGTTTGTTTTACGAAAAACAGGATTAGAATGCAGCTTTTCGCCCTAGTCAGCATCAGGGAGGCCTTTCCACCGGTCTTAGCGAGCCGGAGAGCGCAGGAGTGCAGGGTAGCGTGGCCGAGCGGTCCAAGGCGCTGGATTAAGGCTCCAGTCTCTTCGGGGGCGTGGGTTCGAATCCCACCGCTGCCAGTAGATGCTTTTGGAAGACTGCTGTGGCTGCTCAAAGTGATGCTGCGTGAACGTCCAAATTCAGCCGCTTTTACATTCCTTGCAATTCAGCCAAGTCGGTGCTGAAAGCCTGTCACGGCCTCTGCTCCTTCCTTACAGATGCACCGTGTTGAAGCAGGGACGTCAATAGTTTACAATCACAGTGAAGTTACTTCAAAACAGGAAAAATCGCTTGAATAAAATAACAGTGGAAAGCAATAAGTAGGCAAAAGGATGGAAACAGCCAGTTTTACTCATTGAAAAAAATAACAGTGGAAAGCAATAAGTAGGCAAAAGGATGGAAACAGCCAGTTTTACTCATTGAAAAAAATAACAGTGGAAAGCAATAAGTAGGCAAAAGGATGGAAACAGCCAGTTTTACTCATTGAAAAGGGCTTAGTGTGGTAGCGTTGCCTCTATTTCCGGAAGGTGGAAGGCGGAAAAAGGAATGGAAAGAAACTATCAATCTGGTAGCGTGGCCGAGTGGTCTAAGGCGCTGGATTTAGGCTCCAGTCTCTCTGGGGGCGTGGGTTCGAATCCCACCGCTGCCAGCTGTGGTTTTAATTACAGAGGCCCTGTGTGTACTCGATGAAGGTTCTGAAAACGTGGTGAGAGTACACTTTGCCTTTCAGCGGCCAGGTGCTCAGCCTATCTCCTTTCTGCTAAAGCAGTCAGACTGAGTCCTGCTCCCGGGGCACTGTTCTCCTCTGTGGTTAAGTGACTACCGAAAGTTTCATTGCTGACGATTTTAGTCAATCCTGTGTTGATCTGTTCTTCAGAATTCGCCTCAGACTTGCTGTGACAGCAAAATTGCCGCAAGCCCTAACCTGCTAGGGATCTGGTTTGTTTTACGAAAAACAGGATTAGAATGCAGCTTTTCGCCCTAGTCAGCATCAGGGAGGCCTTTCCACCGGTCTTAGAGAGCCGGAGAGCGCAGGAGTGCAGGGTAGCGTGGCCGAGCGGTCCAAGGCGCTGGATTAAGGCTCCAGTCTCTTCGGGGGCGTGGGTTCGAATCCCACCGCTGCCAGTAGATGCTTTTGGAAGACTGCTGTGGCTGCTCAAAGTGATGCTGCGTGAACGTCCAAATTCAGCCGCTTTTACATTCCTTGCAATTCAGCCAAGTCGGTGCTGAAAGCCTGTCACGGCCTCTGCTCCTTCCTTACAGATGCACCGTGTTGAAGCAGGGACGTCAATAGTTTACAATCACAGTGAAGTTACTTCAAAACAGGAAAAATCGCTTGAATAAAATAACAGTGGAAAGCAATAAGTAGGCAAAAGGATGGAAACAGCCAGTTTTACTCATTGAAAAAAATAACAGTGGAAAGCAATAAGTAGGCAAAAGGATGGAAACAGCCAGTTTTACTCATTGAAAAAAATAACAGTGGAAAGCAATAAGTAGGCAAAAGGATGGAAACAGCCAGTTTTACTCATTGAAAAGGGCTTAGTGTGGTAGCGTTGCCTCTATTTCCGGAAGGTGGAAGGTGGAAAAAGGAATGGAAAGAAACTATCAACCTGGTAGCGTGGCCGAGTGGTCTAAGGCGCTGGATTTAGGCTCCAGTCTCTCTGGGGGCGTGGGTTCGAATCCCACCGCTGCCAGCTGTGGTTTTAATTACAGAGGCCCTGTGTGTACTCGATGAAGGTTCTGAAAACATGGTGAGAGTACACTTTGCCTTTCAGCGGCCAGGTGCTCAGCCTATCTCCTTTCTGCTAAAGCAGTCAGACTGAGTCCTGCTCCCGGGGCACTGTTCTCCTCTGTGGTTAAGTGACTACCGAAAGTTTCATTGCTGACGATTTTAGTCAATCCTGTGTTGATCTGTTCTTCAGAATTCGCCTCAGACTTGCTGTGACAGCAACATTGCCGCAAACCCTAACCTGCTAGGGATCAGGTTTGTTTTACGAAAAACAGGATTAGAATGCAGCTTTTCGCCCTAGTCAGCATCAGGGAGGCCTTTCCACCGGTCTTAGCGAGCCGGAGAGCGCAGGAGTGCAGGGTAGCGTGGCCGAGCGGTCCAAGGCGCTGGATTAAGGCTCCAGTCTCTTCGGGGGCGTGGGTTCGAATCCCACCGCTGCCAGTAGATGCTTTTGGAAGACTGCTGTGGCTGCTCAAAGTGATGCTGCGTGAACGTCCAAATTCAGCCGCTTTTACATTCCTTGCAATTCAGCCAAGTCGGTGCTGAAAGCCTGTCACGGCCTCTGCTCCTTCCTTACAGATGCACCGTGTTGAAGCAGGGACGTCAATAGTTTACAATCACAGTGAAGTTACTTCAAAACAGGAAAAATCGCTTGAATAAAATAACAGTGGAAAGCAATAAGTAGGCAAAAGGATGGAAACAGCCAGTTTTACTCATTGAAAAAAATAACAGTGGAAAGCAATAAGTAGGCAAAAGGATGGAAACAGCCAGTTTTACTCATTGAAAAGGGCTTAGTGTGGTAGCGTTGCCTCTATTTCCGGAAGGTGGAAGGTGGAAATTTTAAGTGAAAATTTTAAGTGAAAATTTTAAGTGAAAGCGGTCCAAGGCGCTGGATTAAGGCTCCAGTCTCTTCGGGGTCGTGGGTTCGAATCCCACCGCTGCCAGTAGATGCTTTTGGAAGACTGCTGTGGCTGCGCAAAGTGATGCTGCGTGAACGTCCAAATTCAGCCGCTTTTACATTCCTTGCAATTCAGCCAAGTCGGTGCTGAAAGCCTGTCACGGCCTCTGCTCCTTCCTTACAGATGCACCGTGTTGAAGCAGGGACGTCAATAGTTTACAATCACAGTGAAGTTACTTCAAAACAGGAAAAATCGCTTGAATAAAATAACAGTGGAAAGCAATAAGTAGGCAAAAGGATGGAAACAGCCAGTTTTACTCATTGAAAAAAATAACAGTGGAAAGCAATAAGTAGGCAAAAGGATGGAAACAGCCAGTTTTACTCATTGAAAAGGGCTTAGTGTGGTAGCGTTGCCTCTATTTCCGGAAGGTGGAAGGTGGAAAAAGGAATGGAAAGAAACTATCAACCTGGTAGCGTGGCCGAGTGGTCTAAGGCGCTGGATTTAGGCTCCAGTCTCTCTGGTGGCGTGGGTTCGAATCCCACCGCTGCCAGCTGTGGTTTTAATTACAGAGGCCCTGTGTGTACTCGATGAAGGTTCTGAAAACGTGGTGAGAGTACACTTTGCCTTTCAGCGGCCAGGTGCTCAGCCTATCTCCTTTCTGCTAAAGCAGTCAGACTGAGTCCTGCTCCCGGGGCACTGTTCTCCTCTGTGGTTAAGTGACTACCGAAAGTTTCATTGCTGACGATTTTAGTCAATCCTGTGTTGATCTGTTCTTCAGAATTCGCCTCAGACTTGCTGTGACAGCAACATTGCCGCAAGCCCTAACCTGCTAGGGATCAGGTTTGTTTTACGAAAAACAGGATTAGAATGCAGCTTTTCGCCCTAGTCAGCATCAGGGAGGCCTTTCCACCGGTCTTAGCGAGCCGGAGAGCGCAGGAGTGCAGGGTAGCGTGGCCGAGCGGTCCAAGGCGCTGGATTAAGGCTCCAGTCTCTTCGGGGGCGTGGGTTCGAATCCCACCGCTGCCAATAGATGCTTTTGGAAGACTGCTGTGGCTGCTCAAAGTGATGCTGCGTGAACGTCCAAATTCAGCCGCTTTTACATTCCTTGCAATTCAGCCAAGTCGGTGCTGAAAGCCTGTCACGGCCTCTGCTCCTTCCTTACAGATGCACCGTGTTGAAGCAGGGACGTCAATAGTTTACAATCACAGTGAAGTTACTTCAAAACAGGAAAAATCGCTTGAATAAAATAACAGTGGAAAGCAATAAGTAGGCAAAAGGATGGAAACAGCCAGTTTTACTCATTGAAAAAAATAACAGTGGAAAGCAATAAGTAGGCAAAAGGATGGAAACAGCCAGTTTTACTCATTGAAAAAAATAACAGTGGAAAGCAATAAGTAGGCAAAAGGATGGAAACAGCCAGTTTTACTCATTGAAAAGGGCTTAGTGTGGTAGCGTTGCCTCTATTTCCGGAAGGTGGAAGGCGCAAAAAGGAATGGAAAGAAACTATCAATCTGGTAGCGTGGCCGAGTGGTCTAAGGCGCTGGATTTAGGCTCCAGTCTCTCTGGGGGCGTGGGTTCGAATCCCACCGCTGCCAGCTGTGGTTTTAATTACAGAGGCCCTGTGTGTACTCGATGAAGGTTCTGAAAACGTGGTGAGAGTACACTTTGCCTTTCAGCGGCCAGGTGCTCAGCCTATCTCCTTTCTGCTAAAGCAGTCAGACTGAGTCCTGCTCCCGGGGCACTGTTCTCTGTGGTTAAGTCATTGCTGACGATTTTAGTCAATACTGTGTTGATCTGTTCTTCAGAACTCACCTCAGACTTGCTGTGACAGCAACATTGCCGCAAGCCCTAACCTGCTAGGGATCAGGTTTGTTTTACGAAAAACAGGATTAGAATGCAGCTTTTCGCCCTAGTCAGCATCAGGGAGGCCTTTCCACCGGTCTTAGCGAGCCGGAGAGCGCAGGAGTGCAGGGTAGCGTGGCCGAGCGGTCCAAGGCGCTGGATTAAGGCTCCAGTCTCTTCGGGGTCGTGGGTTCGAATCCCACCGCTGCCAGTAGATGCTTTTGGAAGACTGCTGTGGCTGCGCAAAGTGATGCTGCGTGAACGTCCAAATTCAGCCGCTTTTACATTCCTTGCAATTCAGCCAAGTCGGTGCTGAAAGCCTGTCACGGCCTCTGCTCCTTCCTTACAGATGCACCGTGTTGAAGCAGGGACGTCAATAGTTTACAATCACAGTGAAGTTACTTCAAAACAGGAAAAATCGCTTGAATAAAATAACAGTGGAA
Source organism: Carassius gibelio (assembly GCF_023724105.1). NCBI lineage: Eukaryota > Metazoa > Chordata > Actinopteri > Cypriniformes > Cyprinidae > Carassius > Carassius gibelio. Next base: position 40,898,791 of record NC_068398.1, read on the forward strand.
AGCAATAAGTAGGCAAAAGGATGGAAACAGCCAGTTTTACTCATTGAAAAAAATAACAGTGGAAAGCAATAAGTAGGCAAAAGGATGGAAACAGCCAGTTTTACTCATTGAAAAGGGCTTAGTGTGGTAGCGTTGCCTCTATTTCCGGAAGGTGGAAGGTGGAAAAAGGAATGGAAAGAAACTATCAACCTGGTAGCGTGGCCGAGTGGTCTAAGGCGCTGGATTTAGGCTCCAGTCTCTCTGGTGGCGTGGGTTCGAATCCCACCGCTGCCAGCTGTGGTTTTAATTACAGAGGCCCTGTGTGTACTCGATGAAGGTTCTGAAAACGTGGTGAGAGTACACTTTGCCTTTCAGCGGCCAGGTGCTCAGCCTATCTCCTTTCTGCTAAAGCAGTCAGACTGAGTCCTGCTCCCGGGGCACTGTTCTCCTCTGTGGTTAAGTGACTACCGAAAGTTTCATTGCTGACGATTTTAGTCAATCCTGTGTTGATCTGTTCTTCAGAATTCGCCTCAGACTTGCTGTGACAGCAACATTGCCGCAAGCCCTAACCTGCTAGGGATCAGGTTTGTTTTACGAAAAACAGGATTAGAATGCAGCTTTTCGCCCTAGTCAGCATCAGGGAGGCCTTTCCACCGGTCTTAGCGAGCCGGAGAGCGCAGGAGTGCAGGGTAGCGTGGCCGAGCGGTCCAAGGCGCTGGATTAAGGCTCCAGTCTCTTCGGGGGCGTGGGTTCGAATCCCACCGCTGCCAATAGATGCTTTTGGAAGACTGCTGTGGCTGCTCAAAGTGATGCTGCGTGAACGTCCAAATTCAGCCGCTTTTACATTCCTTGCAATTCAGCCAAGTCGGTGCTGAAAGCCTGTCACGGCCTCTGCTCCTTCCTTACAGATGCACCGTGTTGAAGCAGGGACGTCAATAGTTTACAATCACAGTGAAGTTACTTCAAAACAGGAAAAATCGCTTGAATAAAATAACAGTGGAAAGCAATAAGTAGGCAAAAGGATGGAAACAGCCAGTTTTACTCATTGAAAAAAATAACAGTGGAAAGCAATAAGTAGGCAAAAGGATGGAAACAGCCAGTTTTACTCATTGAAAAAAATAACAGTGGAAAGCAATAAGTAGGCAAAAGGATGGAAACAGCCAGTTTTACTCATTGAAAAGGGCTTAGTGTGGTAGCGTTGCCTCTATTTCCGGAAGGTGGAAGGCGCAAAAAGGAATGGAAAGAAACTATCAATCTGGTAGCGTGGCCGAGTGGTCTAAGGCGCTGGATTTAGGCTCCAGTCTCTCTGGGGGCGTGGGTTCGAATCCCACCGCTGCCAGCTGTGGTTTTAATTACAGAGGCCCTGTGTGTACTCGATGAAGGTTCTGAAAACGTGGTGAGAGTACACTTTGCCTTTCAGCGGCCAGGTGCTCAGCCTATCTCCTTTCTGCTAAAGCAGTCAGACTGAGTCCTGCTCCCGGGGCACTGTTCTCTGTGGTTAAGTCATTGCTGACGATTTTAGTCAATACTGTGTTGATCTGTTCTTCAGAACTCACCTCAGACTTGCTGTGACAGCAACATTGCCGCAAGCCCTAACCTGCTAGGGATCAGGTTTGTTTTACGAAAAACAGGATTAGAATGCAGCTTTTCGCCCTAGTCAGCATCAGGGAGGCCTTTCCACCGGTCTTAGCGAGCCGGAGAGCGCAGGAGTGCAGGGTAGCGTGGCCGAGCGGTCCAAGGCGCTGGATTAAGGCTCCAGTCTCTTCGGGGGCGTGGGTTCGAATCCCACCGCTGCCAGTAGATGCTTTTGGAAGACTGCTGTGGCTGCTCAAAGTGATGCTGCGTGAACGTCCAAATTCAGCCGCTTTTACATTCCTTGCAATTCAGCCAAGTCGGTGCTGAAAGCCTGTCACGGCCTCTGCTCCTTCCTTACAGATGCACCGTGTTGAAGCAGGGACGTCAATAGTTTACAATCACAGTGAAGTTACTTCAAAACAGGAAAAATCGCTTGAATAAAATAACAGTGGAAAGCAATAAGTAGGCAAAAGGATGGAAACAGCCAGTTTTACTCATTGAAAAAAATAACAGTGGAAAGCAATAAGTAGGCAAAAGGATGGAAACAGCCAGTTTTACTCATTGAAAAAAATAACAGTGGAAAGCAATAAGTAGGCAAAAGGATGGAAACAGCCAGTTTTACTCATTGAAAAGGGCTTAGTGTGGTAGCGTTGCCTCTATTTCCGGAAGGTGGAAGGCGGAAAAAGGAATGGAAAGAAACTATCAATCTGGTAGCGTGGCCGAGTGGTCTAAGGCGCTGGATTTAGGCTCCAGTCTCTCTGGGGGCGTGGGTTCGAATCCCACCGCTGCCAGCTGTGGTTTTAATTACAGAGGCCCTGTGTGTACTCGATGAAGGTTCTGAAAACGTGGTGAGAGTACACTTTGCCTTTCAGCGGCCAGGTGCTCAGCCTATCTCCTTTCTGCTAAAGCAGTCAGACTGAGTCCTGCTCCCGGGGCACTGTTCTCCTCTGTGGTTAAGTGACTACCGAAAGTTTCATTGCTGACGATTTTAGTCAATCCTGTGTTGATCTGTTCTTCAGAATTCGCCTCAGACTTGCTGTGACAGCAAAATTGCCGCAAGCCCTAACCTGCTAGGGATCTGGTTTGTTTTACGAAAAACAGGATTAGAATGCAGCTTTTCGCCCTAGTCAGCATCAGGGAGGCCTTTCCACCGGTCTTAGAGAGCCGGAGAGCGCAGGAGTGCAGGGTAGCGTGGCCGAGCGGTCCAAGGCGCTGGATTAAGGCTCCAGTCTCTTCGGGTGCGTGGGTTCGAATCCCACCGCTGCCAGTAGATGCTTTTGGAAGACTGCTGTGGCTGCTCAAAGTGATGCTGCGTGAACGTCCAAATTCAGCCGCTTTTACATTCCTTGCAATTCAGCCAAGTCGGTGCTGAAAGCCTGTCACGGCCTCTGCTCCTTCCTTACAGATGCACCGTGTTGAAGCAGGGACGTCAATAGTTTACAATCACAGTGAAGTTACTTCAAAACAGGAAAAATCGCTTGAATAAAATAACAGTGGAAAGCAATAAGTAGGCAAAAGGATGGAAACAGCCAGTTTTACTCATTGAAAAAAATAACAGTGGAAAGCAATAAGTAGGCAAAAGGATGGAAACAGCCAGTTTTACTCATTGAAAAAAATAACAGTGGAAAGCAATAAGTAGGCAAAAGGATGGAAACAGCCAGTTTTACTCATTGAAAAGGGCTTAGTGTGGTAGCGTTGCCTCTATTTCCGGAAGGTGGAAGGTGGAAAAAGGAATGGAAAGAAACTATCAACCTGGTAGCGTGGCCGAGTGGTCTAAGGCGCTGGATTTAGGCTCCAGTCTCTCTGGGGGCGTGGGTTCGAATCCCACCGCTGCCAGCTGTGGTTTTAATTACAGAGGCCCTGTGTGTACTCGATGAAGGTTCTGAAAACATGGTGAGAGTACACTTTGCCTTTCAGCGGCCAGGTGCTCAGCCTATCTCCTTTCTGCTAAAGCAGTCAGACTGAGTCCTGCTCCCGGGGCACTGTTCTCCTCTGTGGTTAAGTGACTACCGAAAGTTTCATTGCTGACGATTTTAGTCAATCCTGTGTTGATCTGTTCTTCAGAATTCGCCTCAGACTTGCTGTGACAGCAACATTGCCGCAAACCCTAACCTGCTAGGGATCAGGTTTGTTTTACGAAAAACAGGATTAGAATGCAGCTTTTCGCCCTAGTCAGCATCAGGGAGGCCTTTCCACCGGTCTTAGCGAGCCGGAGAGCGCAGGAGTGCAGGGTAGCGTGGCCGAGCGGTCCAAGGCGCTGGATTAAGGCTCCAGTCTCTTCGGGGGCGTGGGTTCGAATCCCACCGCTGCCAGTAGATGCTTTTGGAAGACTGCTGTGGCTGCTCAAAGTGATGCTGCGTGAACGTCCAAATTCAGCCGCTTTTACATTCCTTGCAATTCAGCCAAGTCGGTGCTGAAAGCCTGTCACGGCCTCTGCTCCTTCCTTACAGATGCACCGTGTTGAAGCAGGGACGTCAATAGTTTACAATCACAGTGAAGTTACTTCAAAACAGGAAAAATCGCTTGAATAAAATAACAGTGGAAAGCAATAAGTAGGCAAAAGGATGGAAACAGCCAGTTTTACTCATTGAAAAAAATAACAGTGGAAAGCAATAAGTAGGCAAAAGGATGGAAACAGCCAGTTTTACTCATTGAAAAGGGCTTAGTGTGGTAGCGTTGCCTCTATTTCCGGAAGGTGGAAGGTGGAAATTTTAAGTGAAAATTTTAAGTGAAAATTTTAAGTGAAAGCGGTCCAAGGCGCTGGATTAAGGCTCCAGTCTCTTCGGGGTCGTGGGTTCGAATCCCACCGCTGCCAGTAGATGCTTTTGGAAGACTGCTGTGGCTGCGCAAAGTGATGCTGCGTGAACGTCCAAATTCAGCCGCTTTTACATTCCTTGCAATTCAGCCAAGTCGGTGCTGAAAGCCTGTCACGGCCTCTGCTCCTTCCTTACAGATGCACCGTGTTGAAGCAGGGACGTCAATAGTTTACAATCACAGTGAAGTTACTTCAAAACAGGAAAAATCGCTTGAATAAAATAACAGTGGAAAGCAATAAGTAGGCAAAAGGATGGAAACAGCCAGTTTTACTCATTGAAAAAAATAACAGTGGAAAGCAATAAGTAGGCAAAAGGATGGAAACAGCCAGTTTTACTCATTGAAAAGGGCTTAGTGTGGTAGCGTTGCCTCTATTTCCGGAAGGTGGAAGGTGGAAAAAGGAATGGAAAGAAACTATCAACCTGGTAGCGTGGCCGAGTGGTCTAAGGCGCTGGATTTAGGCTCCAGTCTCTCTGGTGGCGTGGGTTCGAATCCCACCGCTGCCAGCTGTGGTTTTAATTACAGAGGCCCTGTGTGTACTCGATGAAGGTTCTGAAAACGTGGTGAGAGTACACTTTGCCTTTCAGCGGCCAGGTGCTCAGCCTATCTCCTTTCTGCTAAAGCAGTCAGACTGAGTCCTGCTCCCGGGGCACTGTTCTCCTCTGTGGTTAAGTGACTACCGAAAGTTTCATTGCTGACGATTTTAGTCAATCCTGTGTTGATCTGTTCTTCAGAATTCGCCTCAGACTTGCTGTGACAGCAACATTGCCGCAAGCCCTAACCTGCTAGGGATCAGGTTTGTTTTACGAAAAACAGGATTAGAATGCAGCTTTTCGCCCTAGTCAGCATCAGGGAGGCCTTTCCACCGGTCTTAGCGAGCCGGAGAGCGCAGGAGTGCAGGGTAGCGTGGCCGAGCGGTCCAAGGCGCTGGATTAAGGCTCCAGTCTCTTCGGGGGCGTGGGTTCGAATCCCACCGCTGCCAATAGATGCTTTTGGAAGACTGCTGTGGCTGCTCAAAGTGATGCTGCGTGAACGTCCAAATTCAGCCGCTTTTACATTCCTTGCAATTCAGCCAAGTCGGTGCTGAAAGCCTGTCACGGCCTCTGCTCCTTCCTTACAGATGCACCGTGTTGAAGCAGGGACGTCAATAGTTTACAATCACAGTGAAGTTACTTCAAAACAGGAAAAATCGCTTGAATAAAATAACAGTGGAAAGCAATAAGTAGGCAAAAGGATGGAAACAGCCAGTTTTACTCATTGAAAAAAATAACAGTGGAAAGCAATAAGTAGGCAAAAGGATGGAAACAGCCAGTTTTACTCATTGAAAAAAATAACAGTGGAAAGCAATAAGTAGGCAAAAGGATGGAAACAGCCAGTTTTACTCATTGAAAAGGGCTTAGTGTGGTAGCGTTGCCTCTATTTCCGGAAGGTGGAAGGCGCAAAAAGGAATGGAAAGAAACTATCAATCTGGTAGCGTGGCCGAGTGGTCTAAGGCGCTGGATTTAGGCTCCAGTCTCTCTGGGGGCGTGGGTTCGAATCCCACCGCTGCCAGCTGTGGTTTTAATTACAGAGGCCCTGTGTGTACTCGATGAAGGTTCTGAAAACGTGGTGAGAGTACACTTTGCCTTTCAGCGGCCAGGTGCTCAGCCTATCTCCTTTCTGCTAAAGCAGTCAGACTGAGTCCTGCTCCCGGGGCACTGTTCTCTGTGGTTAAGTCATTGCTGACGATTTTAGTCAATACTGTGTTGATCTGTTCTTCAGAACTCACCTCAGACTTGCTGTGACAGCAACATTGCCGCAAGCCCTAACCTGCTAGGGATCAGGTTTGTTTTACGAAAAACAGGATTAGAATGCAGCTTTTCGCCCTAGTCAGCATCAGGGAGGCCTTTCCACCGGTCTTAGCGAGCCGGAGAGCGCAGGAGTGCAGGGTAGCGTGGCCGAGCGGTCCAAGGCGCTGGATTAAGGCTCCAGTCTCTTCGGGGGCGTGGGTTCGAATCCCACCGCTGCCAGTAGATGCTTTTGGAAGACTGCTGTGGCTGCTCAAAGTGATGCTGCGTGAACGTCCAAATTCAGCCGCTTTTACATTCCTTGCAATTCAGCCAAGTCGGTGCTGAAAGCCTGTCACGGCCTCTGCTCCTTCCTTACAGATGCACCGTGTTGAAGCAGGGACGTCAATAGTTTACAATCACAGTGAAGTTACTTCAAAACAGGAAAAATCGCTTGAATAAAATAACAGTGGAAAGCAATAAGTAGGCAAAAGGATGGAAACAGCCAGTTTTACTCATTGAAAAAAATAACAGTGGAAAGCAATAAGTAGGCAAAAGGATGGAAACAGCCAGTTTTACTCATTGAAAAGGGCTTAGTGTGGTAGCGTTGCCTCTATTTCCGGAAGGTGGAAGGCGGAAAAAGGAATGGAAAGAAACTATCAATCTGGTAGCGTGGCCGAGTGGTCTAAGGCGCTGGATTTAGGCTCCAGTCTCTCTGGGGGCGTGGGTTCGAATCCCACCACTGCCAGCTGTGGTTTTAATTACAGAGGCCCTGTGTGTACTCGATGAAGGTTCTGAAAACGTGGTGAGAGTACACTTTGCCTTTCAGCGGCCAGGTGCTCAGCCTATCTCCTTTCTGCTAAAGCAGTCAGACTGAGTCCTGCTCCCGGGGCACTGTTCTCTGTGGTTAAGTCATTGCTGACGATTTTAGTCAATACTGTGTTGATCTGTTCTTCAGAACTCACCTCAGACTTGCTGTGACAGCAACATTGCCGCAAGCCCTAACCTGCTAGGGATCAGGTTTGTTTTACGAAAAACAGGATTAGAATGCAGCTTTTCGCCCTAGTCAGCATCAGGGAGGCCTTTCCACCGGTCTTAGCGAGCCGGAGAGCGCAGGAGTGCAGGGTAGCGTGGCCGAGCGGTCCAAGGCGCTGGATTAAGGCTCCAGTCTCTTCGGGGGCGTGGGTTCGAATCCCACCGCTGCCAGTAGATGCTTTTGGAAGACTGCTGTGGCTGCGCAAAGTGATGCTGCGTGAACGTCCAAATTCAGCCGCTTTTACATTCCTTGCAATTCAGCCAAGTCGGTGCTGAAAGCCTGTCACGGCCTCTGCTCCTTCCTTACAGATGCACCGTGTTGAAGCAGGGACGTCAATAGTTTACAATCACAGTGAAGTTACTTCAAAACAGGAAAAATCGCTTGAATAAAATAACAGTGGAAAGCAATAAGTAGGCAAAAGGATGGAAACAGCCAGTTTTACTCATTGAAAAAAATAACAGTGGAAAGCAATAAGTAGGCAAAAGGATGGAAACAGCCAGTTTTAATCATTGAAAAGGGCTTAGTGTGGTAGCGTTGCCTCTATTTCCGGAAGGTGGAAGGTGGAAAAAGGAATGGAAAGAAACTATCAACCTGGTAGCGTGGCCGAGTGGTCTAAGGCGCTGGATTTAGGCTCCAGTCTCTCTGGGGGCGTTGGTTCGAATCCCACCGCTGCCAGCTGTGGTTTTAATTACAGAGGCCCTGTGTGTACTCGATGAAGGTTCTGAAAACGTGGTGAGAGTACACTTTGCCTTTCAGCGGCCAGGTGCTCAGCCTATCTCCTTTCTGCTAAAGCAGTCAGACTGAGTCCTGCTCCCGGGGCACTGTTCTCCTCTGTGGTTAAGTGACTACCGAAAGTTTCATTGCTGACGATTTTAGTCAATCCTGTGTTGATCTGTTCTTCAGAATTCGCCTCAGACTTGCTGTGACAGCAACATTGCCGCAAGCCCTAACCTGCTAGGGATCTGGTTTGTTTTACGAAAAACAGGATTAGAATGCAGCTTTTCGCCCTAGTCAGCATCAGGGAGGCCTTTCCACCGGTCTTAGAGAGCCGGAGAGCGCAGGAGTGCAGGGTAGCGTGGCCGAGCGGTCCAAGGCGCTGGATTAAGGCTCCAGTCTCTTCGGGGGCGTGGGTTCGAATCCCACCGCTGCCAGTAGATGCTTTTGGAAGACTGCTGTGGCTGCGCAAAGTGATGCTGCGTGAACGTCCAAATTCAGCCGCTTTTACATTCCTTGCAATTCAGCCAAGTCGGTGCTGAAAGCCTGTCACGGCCTCTGCTCCTTCCTTACAGATGCACCGTGTTGAAGCAGGGACGTCAATAGTTTACAATCACAGTGAAGTTACTTCAAAACAGGAAAAATCGCTTGAATAAAATAACAGTGGAAAGCAATAAGTAGGCAAAAGGATGGAAACAGCCAGTTTTACTCATTGAAAAAAATAACAGTGGAAAGCAATAAGTAGGCAAAAGGATGGAAACAGCCAGTTTTACTCATTGAAAAAAATAACAGTGGAAAGCAATAAGTAGGCAAAAGGATGGAAACAGCCAGTTTTACTCATTGAAAAGGGCTTAGTGTGGTAGCGTTGCCTCTATTTCCGGAAGGTGGAAGGTGGACAAAGGAATGGAAAGAAACTATCAACCTGGTAGCGTGGCCGAGTGGTCTAAGGCGCTGGATTTAGGCTCCAGTCTCTCTGGGGGCGTGGGTTCGAATCCCACCGCTGCCAGCTGTGGTTTTAATTACAGAGGCCCTGTGTGTACTCGATGAAGGTTCTGAAAACGTGGTGAGAGTACACTTTGCCTTTCAGCGGCCAGGTGCTCAGCCTATCTCCTTTCTGCTAAAGCAGTCAGACTGAGTCCTGCTCCCGGGGCACTGTTCTCCTCTGTGGTTAAGTGACTACCGAAAGTTTCATTGCTGACGATTTTAGTCAATCCTGTGTTGATCTGTTCTTCAGAATTCGCCTCAGACTTGCTGTGACAGCAACATTGCCGCAAACCCTAACCTGCTAGGGATCAGGTTTGTTTTACGAAAAACAGGATTAGAATGCAGCTTTTCGCCCTAGTCAGCATCAGGGAGGCCTTTCCACCGGTCTTAGCGAGCCGGAGAGCGCAGGAGTGCAGGGTAGCGTGGCCGAGCGGTCCAAGGCGCTGGATTAAGGCTCCAGTCTCTTCGGGGGCGTGGGTTCGAATCCCACCGCTGCCAGTAGATGCTTTTGGAAGACTGCTGTGGCTGCTCAAAGTGATGCTGCGTGAACGTCCAAATTCAGCCGCTTTTACATTCCTTGCAATTCAGCCAAGTCGGTGCTGAAAGCCTGTCACGGCCTCTGCTCCTTCCTTACAGATGCACCGTGTTGAAGCAGGGACGTCAATAGTTTACAATCACAGTGAAGTTACTTCAAAACAGGAAAAATCGCTTGAATAAAATAACAGTGGAAAGCAATAAGTAGGCAAAAGGATGGAAACAGCCAGTTTTACTCATTGAAAAAAATAACAGTGGAAAGCAATAAGTAGGCAAAAGGATGGAAACAGCCAGTTTTACTCATTGAAAAAAATAACAGTGGAAAGCAATAAGTAGGCAAAAGGATGGAAACAGCCAGTTTTACTCATTGAAAAGGGCTTAGTGTGGTAGCGTTGCCTCTATTTCCGGAAGGTGGAAGGTGGAAAAAGGAATGGAAAGAAACTATCAACCTGGTAGCGTGGCCGAGTGGTCTAAGGCGCTGGATTTAGGCTCCAGTCTCTCTGGGGGCGTTGGTTCGAATCCCACCGCTGCCAGCTGTGGTTTTAATTACAGAGGCCCTGTGTGTACTCGATGAAGGTTCTGAAAACGTGGTGAGAGTACACTTTGCCTTTCAGCGGCCAGGTGCTCAGCCTATCTCCTTTCTGCTAAAGCAGTCAGACTGAGTCCTGCTCCCGGGGCACTGTTCTCCTCTGTGGTTAAGTGACTACCGAAAGTTTCATTGCTGACGATTTTAGTCAATCCTGTGTTGATCTGTTCTTCAGAATTCGCCTCAGACTTGCTTTGACAGCAACATTGCCGCAAGCCCTAACCTGCTAGGGATCTGGTTTGTTTTACGAAAAACAGGATTAGAATGCAGCTTTTCGCCCTAGTCAGCATCAGGGAGGCCTTTCCATCGGTCTTAGCGAGCCGGAGAGCGCAGGAGTGCAGGGTAGCGTGGCCGAGCGGTCCAAGGCGCTGGATTAAGGCTCCAGTCTCTTCGGGGGCGTGGGTTCGAATCCCACCGCTGCCAGTAGATGCTTTTGGAAGACTGCTGTGGCTGCTCAAAGTGATGCTGCGTGAACGTCCAAATTCAGCCGCTTTTACATTCCTTGCAATTCAGCCAAGTCGGTGCTGAAAGCCTGTCACGGCCTCTGCTCCTTCCTTACAGATGCACCGTGTTGAAGCAGGGACGTCAATAGTTTACAATCACAGTGAAGTTACTTCAAAACAGGAAAAATCGCTTGAATAAAATAACAGTGGAAAGCAATAAGTAGGCAAAAGGATGGAAACAGCAAGTTTTACTCATTGAAAAAAATAACAGTGGAAAGCAATAAGTAGGCAAAAGGATGGAAACAGCCAGTTTTACTCATTGAAAAAAATAACAGTGGAAAGCAATAAGTAGGCAAAAGGATGGAAACAGCCAGTTTTACTCATTGAAAAGGGCTTAGTGTGGTAGCGTTGCCTCTATTTCCGGAAGGTGGAAGGCGGAAAAAGGAATGGAAAGAAACTATCAATCTGGTAGCGTGGCCGAGTGGTCTAAGGCGCTGGATTTAGGCTCCAGTCTCTCTGGGGGCGTGGGTTCGAATCCCACCGCTGCCAGCTGTGGTTTTAATTACAGAGGCCCTGTGTGTACTCGATGAAGGTTCTGAAAACGTGGTGAGAGTACACTTTGCCTTTCAGCGGCCAGGTGCTCAGCCTATCTCCTTTCTGCTAAAGCAGTCAGACTGAGTCCTGCTCCCGGGGCACTGTTCTCTGTGGTTAAGTCATTGCTGACGATTTTAGTCAATACTGTGTTGATCTGTTCTTCAGAACTCACCTCAGACTTGCTGTGACAGCAACATTGCCGCAAGCCCTAACCTGCTAGGGATCAGGTTTGTTTTACGAAAAACAGGATTAGAATGCAGCTTTTCGCCCTAGTCAGCATCAGGGAGGCCTTTCCACCGGTCTTAGCGAGCCGGAGAGCGCAGGAGTGCAGGGTAGCGTGGCCGAGCGGTCCAAGGCGCTGGATTAAGGCTCCAGTCTCTTCGGGGGCGTGGGTTCGAATCCCACCGCTGCCAGTAGATGCTTTTGGAAGACTGCTGTGGCTGCTCAAAGTGATGCTGCGTGAACGTCCAAATTCAGCCGCTTTTACATTCCTTGCAATTCAGCCAAGTCGGTGCTGAAAGCCTGTCACGGCCTCTGCTCCTTCCTTACAGATGCACCGTGTTGAAGCAGGGACGTCAATAGTTTACAATCACAGTGAAGTTACTTCAAAACAGGAAAAATCGCTTGAATAAAATAACAGTGGAAAGCAATAAGTAGGCAAAAGGATGGAAACAGCCAGTTTTACTCATTGAAAAAAATAACAGTGGAAAGCAATAAGTAGGCAAAAGGATGGAAACAGCCAGTTTTACTCATTGAAAAGGGCTTAGTGTGGTAGCGTTGCCTCTATTTCCGGAAGGTGAAGGTGGAAATTTTAAGTGAAAATTTTAAGTGAAAATTTTAAGTGAAAATTTTAAGTGAAAGCGGTCCAAGGCGCTGGATTAAGGCTCCAGTCTCTTCGGGGTCGTGGGTTCGAATCCCACCGCTGCCAGTAGATGCTTTTGGAAGACTGCTGTGGCTGCGCAAAGTGATGCTGCGTGAACGTCCAAATTCAGCCGCTTTTACATTCCTTGCAATTCAGCCAAGTCGGTGCTGAAAGCCTGTCACGGCCTCTGCTCCTTCCTTACAGATGCACCGTGTTGAAGCAGGGACGTCAATAGTTTACAATCACAGTGAAGTTACTTCAAAACAGGAAAAATCGCTTGAATAAAATAACAGTGGAAAGCAATAAGTAGGCAAAAGGATGGAAACAGCCAGTTTTACTCATTGAAAAAAATAACAGTGGAAAGCAATAAGTAGGCAAAAGGATGGAAACAGCCAGTTTTACTCATTGAAAAGGGCTTAGTGTGGTAGCGTTGCCTCTATTTCCGGAAGGTGGAAGGTGGAAAAAGGAATGGAAAGAAACTATCAACCTGGTAGCGTGGCCGAGTGGTCTAAGGCGCTGGATTTAGGCTCCAGTCTCTCTGGTGGCGTGGGTTCGAATCCCACCGCTGCCAGCTGTGGTTTTAATTACAGAGGCCCTGTGTGTACTCGATGAAGGTTCTGAAAACGTGGTGAGAGTACACTTTGCCTTTCAGCGGCCAGGTGCTCAGCCTATCTCCTTTCTGCTAAAGCAGTCAGACTGAGTCCTGCTCCCGGGGCACTGTTCTCCTCTGTGGTTAAGTGACTACCGAAAGTTTCATTGCTGACGATTTTAGTCAATCCTGTGTTGATCTGTTCTTCAGAATTCGCCTCAGACTTGCTGTGACAGCAACATTGCCGCAAGCCCTAACCTGCTAGGGATCAGGTTTGTTTTACGAAAAACAGGATTAGAATGCAGCTTTTCGCCCTAGTCAGCATCAGGGAGGCCTTTCCACCGGTCTTAGCGAGCCGGAGAGCGCAGGAGTGCAGGGTAGCGTGGCCGAGCGGTCCAAGGCGCTGGATTAAGGCTCCAGTCTCTTCGGGGGCGTGGGTTCGAATCCCACCGCTGCCAATAGATGCTTTTGGAAGACTGCTGTGGCTGCTCAAAGTGATGCTGCGTGAACGTCCAAATTCAGCCGCTTTTACATTCCTTGCAATTCAGCCAAGTCGGTGCTGAAAGCCTGTCACGGCCTCTGCTCCTTCCTTACAGATGCACCGTGTTGAAGCAGGGACGTCAATAGTTTACAATCACAGTGAAGTTACTTCAAAACAGGAAAAATCGCTTGAATAAAATAACAGTGGAAAGCAATAAGTAGGCAAAAGGATGGAAACAGCCAGTTTTACTCATTGAAAAAAATAACAGTGGAAAGCAATAAGTAGGCAAAAGGATGGAAACAGCCAGTTTTACTCATTGAAAAAAATAACAGTGGAAAGCAATAAGTAGGCAAAAGGATGGAAACAGCCAGTTTTACTCATTGAAAAGGGCTTAGTGTGGTAGCGTTGCCTCTATTTCCGGAAGGTGGAAGGCGGAAAAAGGAATGGAAAGAAACTATCAATCTGGTAGCGTGGCCGAGTGGTCTAAGGTGCTGGATTTAGGCTCCAGTCTCTCTGGGGGCGTGGGTTCGAATCCCACCGCTGCCAGCTGTGGTTTTAATTACAGAGGCCCTGTGTGTACTCGATGAAGGTTCTGAAAACGTGGTGAGAGTACACTTTGCCTTTCAGCGGCCAGGTGCTCAGCCTATCTCCTTTCTGCTAAAGCAGTCAGACTGAGTCCTGCTCCCGGGGCACTGTTCTCTGTGGTTAAGTCATTGCTGACGATTTTAGTCAATACTGTGTTGATCTGTTCTTCAGAACTCACCTCAGACTTGCTGTGACAGCAACATTGCCGCAAGCCCTAACCTGCTAGGGATCAGGTTTGTTTTACGAAAAACAGGATTAGAATGCAGCTTTTCGCCCTAGTCAGCATCAGGGAGGCCTTTCCACCGGTCTTAGCGAGCCGGAGAGCGCAGGAGTGCAGGGTAGCGTGGCCGAGCGGTCCAAGGCGCTGGATTAAGGCTCCAGTCTCTTCGGGGGCGTGGGTTCGAATCCCACCGCTGCCAGTAGATGCTTTTGGAAGACTGCTGTGGCTGCGCAAAGTGATGCTGCGTGAACGTCCAAATTCAGCCGCTTTTACATTCCTTGCAATTCAGCCAAGTCGGTGCTGAAAGCCTGTCACGGCCTCTGCTCCTTCCTTACAGATGCACCGTGTTGAAGCAGGGACGTCAATAGTTTACAATCACAGTGAAGTTACTTCAAAACAGGAAAAATCGCTTGAATAAAATAACAGTGGAAAGCAATAAGTAGGCAAAAGGATGGAAACAGCCAGTTTTACTCATTGAAAAAAATAACAGTGGAAAGCAATAAGTAGGCAAAAGGATGGAAACAGCCAGTTTTACTCATTGAAAAAAATAACAGTGGAAAGCAATAAGTAGGCAAAAGGATGGAAACAGCCAGTTTTACTCATTGAAAAGGGCTTAGTGTGGTAGCGTTGCCTCTATTTCCGGAAGGTGGAAGGTGGACAAAGGAATGGAAAGAAACTATCAACCTGGTAGCGTGGCCGAGTGGTCTAAGGCGCTGGATTTAGGCTCCAGTCTCTCTGGGGGCGTGGGTTCGAATCCCACCGCTGCCAGCTGTGGTTTTAATTACAGAGGCCCTGTGTGTACTCGATGAAGGTTCTGAAAACGTGGTGAGAGTACACTTTGCCTTTCAGCGGCCAGGTGCTCAGCCTATCTCCTTTCTGCTAAAGCAGTCAGACTGAGTCCTGCTCCCGGGGCACTGTTCTCCTCTGTGGTTAAGTGACTACCGAAAGTTTCATTGCTGACGATTTTAGTCAATCCTGTGTTGATCTGTTCTTCAGAATTCGCCTCAGACTTGCTGTGACAGCAACATTGCCGCAAGCCCTAACCTGCTAGGGATCTGGTTTGTTTTACGAAAAACAGGATTAGAATGCAGCTTTTCGCCCTAGTCAGCATCAGGGAGGCCTTTCCACCGGTCTTAGAGAGCCGGAGAGCGCAGGAGTGCAGGGTAGCGTGGCCGAGCGGTCCAAGGCGCTGGATTAAGGCTCCAGTCTCTTCGGGGGCGTGGGTTCGAATCCCACCGCTGCCAGTAGATGCTTTTGGAAGACTGCTGTGGCTGCGCAAAGTGATGCTGCGTGAACGTCCAAATTCAGCCGCTTTTACATTCCTTGCAATTCAGCCAAGTCGGTGCTGAAAGCCTGTCACGGCCTCTGCTCCTTCCTTACAGATGCACCGTGTTGAAGCAGGGACGTCAATAGTTTACAATCACAGTGAAGTTACTTCAAAACAGGAAAAATCGCTTGAATAAAATAACAGTGGAAAGCAATAAGTAGGCAAAAGGATGGAAACAGCCAGTTTTACTCATTGAAAAAAATAACAGTGGAAAGCAATAAGTAGGCAAAAGGATGGAAACAGCCAGTTTTACTCATTGAAAAGGGCTTAGTGTGGTAGCGTTGCCTCTATTTCCGGAAGGTGGAAGGTGGAAAAAGGAATGGAAAGAAACTATCAACCTGGTAGCGTGGCCGAGTGGTCTAAGGCGCTGGATTTAGGCTCCAGTCTCTCTGGGGGCGTGGGTTCGAATCCCACCGCTGCCAGCTGTGGTTTTAATTACAGAGGCCCTGTGTGTACTCGATGAAGGTTCTGAAAACGTGGTGAGAGTACACTTTGCCTTTCAGCGGCCAGGTGCTCAGCCTATCTCCTTTCTGCTAAAGCAGTCAGACTGAGTCCTGCTCCCGGGGCACTGTTCTCCTCTGTGGTTAAGTGACTACCGAAAGTTTCATTGCTGACGATTTTAGTCAATCCTGTGTTGATCTGTTCTTCAGAATTCGCCTCAGACTTGCTGTGACAGCAACATTGCCGCAAGCCCTAACCTGCTAGGGATCAGGTTTGTTTTACGAAAAACAGGATTAGAATGCAGCTTTTCGCCCTAGTCAGCATCAGGGAGGCCTTTCCATCGGTCTTAGCGAGCCGGAGAGCGCAGGAGTGCAGGGTAGCGTGGCCGAGCGGTCCAAGGCGCTGGATTAAGGCTCCAGTCTCTTCGGGGGCGTGGGTTCGAATCCCACCGCTGCCAGTAGATGCTTTTGGAAGACTGCTGTGGCTGCTCAAAGTGATGCTGCGTGAACGTCCAAATTCAGCCGCTTTTACATTCCTTGCAATTCAGCCAAGTCGGTGCTGAAAGCCTGTCACGGCCTCTGCTCCTTCCTTACAGATGCACCGTGTTGAAGCAGGGACGTCAATAGTTTACAATCACAGTGAAGTTACTTCAAAACAGGAAAAATCGCTTGAATAAAATAACAGTGGAAAGCAATAAGTAGGCAAAAGGATGGAAACAGCCAGTTTTACTCATTGAAAAAAATAACAGTGGAAAGCAATAAGTAGGCAAAAGGATGGAAACAGCCAGTTTTACTCATTGAAAAGGGCTTAGTGTGGTAGCGTTGCCTCTATTTCCGGAAGGTGGAAGGTGGAAATTTTAAGTGAAAATTTTAAGTGAAAATTTTAAGTGAAAATTTTAAGTGAAAGCGGTCCAAGGCGCTGGATTAAGGCTCCAGTCTCTTCGGGGTCGTGGGTTCGAATCCCACCGCTGCCAGTAGATGCTTTTGGAAGACTGCTGTGGCTGCGCAAAGTGATGCTGCGTGAACGTCCAAATTCAGCCGCTTTTACATTCCTTGCAATTCAGCCAAGTCGGTGCTGAAAGCCTGTCACGGCCTCTGCTCCTTCCTTACAGATGCACCGTGTTGAAGCAGGGACGTCAATAGTTTACAATCACAGTGAAGTTACTTCAAAACAGGAAAAATCGCTTGAATAAAATAACAGTGGAAAGCAATAAGTAGGCAAAAGGATGGAAACAGCCAGTTTTACTCATTGAAAAAAATAACAGTGGAAAGCAATAAGTAGGCAAAAGGATGGAAACAGCCAGTTTTACTCATTGAAAAGGGCTTAGTGTGGTAGCGTTGCCTCTATTTCCGGAAGGTGGAAGGTGGAAAAAGGAATGGAAAGAAACTATCAACCTGGTAGCGTGGCCGAGTGGTCTAAGGCGCTGGATTTAGGCTCCAGTCTCTCTGGTGGCGTGGGTTCGAATCCCACCGCTGCCAGCTGTGGTTTTAATTACAGAGGCCCTGTGTGTACTCGATGAAGGTTCTGAAAACGTGGTGAGAGTACACTTTGCCTTTCAGCGGCCAGGTGCTCAGCCTATCTCCTTTCTGCTAAAGCAGTCAGACTGAGTCCTGCTCCCGGGGCACTGTTCTCCTCTGTGGTTAAGTGACTACCGAAAGTTTCATTGCTGACGATTTTAGTCAATCCTGTGTTGATCTGTTCTTCAGAATTCGCCTCAGACTTGCTGTGACAGCAACATTGCCGCAAGCCCTAACCTGCTAGGGATCAGGTTTGTTTTACGAAAAACAGGATTAGAATGCAGCTTTTCGCCCTAGTCAGCATCAGGGAGGCCTTTCCACCGGTCTTAGCGAGCCGGAGAGCGCAGGAGTGCAGGGTAGCGTGGCCGAGCGGTCCAAGGCGCTGGATTAAGGCTCCAGTCTCTTCGGGGGCGTGGGTTCGAATCCCACCGCTGCCAATAGATGCTTTTGGAAGACTGCTGTGGCTGCTCAAAGTGATGCTGCGTGAACGTCCAAATTCAGCCGCTTTTACATTCCTTGCAATTCAGCCAAGTCGGTGCTGAAAGCCTGTCACGGCCTCTGCTCCTTCCTTACAGATGCACCGTGTTGAAGCAGGGACGTCAATAGTTTACAATCACAGTGAAGTTACTTCAAAACAGGAAAAATCGCTTGAATAAAATAACAGTGGAAAGCAATAAGTAGGCAAAAGGATGGAAACAGCCAGTTTTACTCATTGAAAAAAATAACAGTGGAAAGCAATAAGTAGGCAAAAGGATGGAAACAGCCAGTTTTACTCATTGAAAAAAATAACAGTGGAAAGCAATAAGTAGGCAAAAGGATGGAAACAGCCAGTTTTACTCATTGAAAAGGGCTTAGTGTGGTAGCGTTGCCTCTATTTCCGGAAGGTGGAAGGTGGACAAAGGAATGGAAAGAAACTATCAACCTGGTAGCGTGGCCGAGTGGTCTAAGGCGCTGGATTTAGGCTCCAGTCTCTCTGGGGGCGTGGGTTCGAATCCCACCGCTGCCAGCTGTGGTTTTAATTACAGAGGCCCTGTGTGTACTCGATGAAGGTTCTGAAAACGTGGTGAGAGTACACTTTGCCTTTCAGCGGCCAGGTGCTCAGCCTATCTCCTTTCTGCTAAAGCAGTCAGACTGAGTCCTGCTCCCGGGGCACTGTTCTCCTCTGTGGTTAAGTGACTACCGAAAGTTTCATTGCTGACGATTTTAGTCAATCCTGTGTTGATCTGTTCTTCAGAATTCGCCTCAGACTTGCTGTGACAGCAACATTGCCGCAAACCCTAACCTGCTAGGGATCAGGTTTGTTTTACGAAAAACAGGATTAGAATGCAGCTTTTCGCCCTAGTCAGCATCAGGGAGGCCTTTCCACCGGTCTTAGCGAGCCGGAGAGCGCAGGAGTGCAGGGTAGCGTGGCCGAGCGGTCCAAGGCGCTGGATTAAGGCTCCAGTCTCTTCGGGGGCGTGGGTTCGAATCCCACCGCTGCCAGTAGATGCTTTTGGAAGACTGCTGTGGCTGCTCAAAGTGATGCTGCGTGAACGTCCAAATTCAGCCGCTTTTACATTCCTTGCAATTCAGCCAAGTCGGTGCTGAAAGCCTGTCACGGCCTCTGCTCCTTCCTTACAGATGCACCGTGTTGAAGCAGGGACGTCAATAGTTTACAATCACAGTGAAGTTACTTCAAAACAGGAAAAATCGCTTGAATAAAATAACAGTGGAAAGCAATAAGTAGGCAAAAGGATGGAAACAGCCAGTTTTACTCATTGAAAAAAATAACAGTGGAAAGCAATAAGTAGGCAAAAGGATGGAAACAGCCAGTTTTACTCATTGAAAAAAATAACAGTGGAAAGCAATAAGTAGGCAAAAGGATGGAAACAGCCAGTTTTACTCATTGAAAAGGGCTTAGTGTGGTAGCGTTGCCTCTATTTCCGGAAGGTGGAAGGCGGAAAAAGGAATGGAAAGAAACTATCAATCTGGTAGCGTGGCCGAGTGGTCTAAGGCGCTGGATTTAGGCTCCAGTCTCTCTGGGGGCGTGGGTTCGAATCCCACCGCTGCCAGCTGTGGTTTTAATTACAGAGGCCCTGTGTGTACTCGATGAAGGTTCTGAAAACGTGGTGAGAGTACACTTTGCCTTTCAGCGGCCAGGTGCTCAGCCTATCTCCTTTCTGCTAAAGCAGTCAGACTGAGTCCTGCTCCCGGGGCACTGTTCTCTGTGGTTAAGTCATTGCTGACGATTTTAGTCAATACTGTGTTGATCTGTTCTTCAGAACTCACCTCAGACTTGCTGTGACAGCAACATTGCCGCAAGCCCTAACCTGCTAGGGATCAGGTTTGTTTTACAAAAAACAGGATTAGAATGCAGCTTTTCGCCCTAGTCAGCATCAGGGAGGCCTTTCCACCGGTCTTAGCGAGCCGGAGAGCGCAGGAGTGCAGGGTAGCGTGGCCGAGCGGTCCAAGGCGCTGGATTAAGGCTCCAGTCTCTTCGGGGGCGTGGGTTCGAATCCCACCGCTGCCAGTAGATGCTTTTGGAAGACTGCTGTGGCTGCTCAAAGTGATGCTGCGTGAACGTCCAAATTCAGCCGCTTTTACATTCCTTGCAATTCAGCCAAGTCGGTGCTGAAAGCCTGTCACGGCCTCTGCTCCTTCCTTACAGATGCACCGTGTTGAAGCAGGGACGTCAATAGTTTACAATCACAGTGAAGTTACTTCAAAACAGGAAAAATCGCTTGAATAAAATAACAGTGGAAAGCAATAAGTAGGCAAAAGGATGGAAACAGCCAGTTTTACTCATTGAAAAAAATAACAGTGGAAAGCAATAAGTACGCAAAAGGATGGAAACAGCCAGTTTTACTCATTGAAAAAAATAACAGTGGAAAGCAATAAGTAGGCAAAAGGATGGAAACAGCCAGTTTTACTCATTGAAAAGGGCTTAGTGTGGTAGCGTTGCCTCTATTTCCGGAAGGTGGAAGGCGGAAAAAGGAATGGAAAGAAACTATCAATCTGGTAGCGTGGCCGAGTGGTCTAAGGCGCTGGATTTAGGCTCCAGTCTTTCTGGGGGCGTGGGTTCGAATCCCACCGCTGCCAGCTGTGGTTTTAATTACAGAGGCCCTGTGTGTACTCGATGAAGTTTCTGAAAACGTGGTGAGAGTACACTTTGCCTTTCAGCGGCCAGGTGCTCAGCCTATCTCCTTTCTGCTAAAGCAGTCAGACTGAGTCCTGCTCCCGGGGCACTGTTCTCCTCTGTGGTTAAGTGACTACCGAAAGTTTCATTGCTGACGATTTTAGTCAATCCTGTGTTGATCTGTTCTTCAGAATTCGCCTCAGACTTGCTGTGACAGCAACATTGCCGCAAGCCCTAACCTGCTAGGGATCTGGTTTGTTTTACGAAAAACAGGATTAGAATGCAGCTTTTCGCCCTAGTCAGCATCAGGGAGGCCTTTCCACCGGTCTTAGAGAGCCGGAGAGCGCAGGAGTGCAGGGTAGCGTGGCCGAGCGGTCCAAGGCGCTGGATTAAGGCTCCAGTCTCTTCGGGGGCGTGGGTTCGAATCCCACCGCTGCCAGTAGATGCTTTTGGAAGACTGCTGTGGCTGCGCAAAGTGATGCTGCGTGAACGTCCAAATTCAGCCGCTTTTACATTCCTTGCAATTCAGCCAAGTCGGTGCTGAAAGCCTGTCACGGCCTCTGCTCCTTCCTTACAGATGCACCGTGTTGAAGCAGGGACGTCAATAGTTTACAATCACAGTGAAGTTACTTCAAAACAGGAAAAATCGCTTGAATAAAATAACAGTGGAAAGCAATAAGTAGGCAAAAGGATGGAAACAGCCAGTTTTACTCATTGAAAAAAATAACAGTGGAAAGCAATAAGTAGGCAAAAGGATGGAAACAGCCAGTTTTACTCATTGAAAAGGGCTTAGTGTGGTAGCGTTGCCTCTATTTCCGGAAGGTGGAAGGTGGAAAAAGGAATGGAAAGAAACTATCAACCTGGTAGCGTGGCCGAGTGGTCTAAGGCGCTGGATTTAGGCTCCAGTCTCTCTGGGGGCGTGGGTTCGAATCCCACCGCTGCCAGCTGTGGTTTTAATTACAGAGGCCCTGTGTGTACTCGATGAAGGTTCTGAAAACGTGGTGAGAGTACACTTTGCCTTTCAGCGGCCAGGTGCTCAGCCTATCTCCTTTCTGCTAAAGCAGTCAGACTGAGTCCTGCTCCCGGGGCACTGTTCTCCTCTGTGGTTAAGTGACTACCGAAAGTTTCATTGCTGACGATTTTAGTCAATCCTGTGTTGATCTGTTCTTCAGAATTCGCCTCAGACTTGCTGTGACAGCAACATTGCCGCAAGCCCTAACCTGCTAGGGATCAGGTTTGTTTTACGAAAAACAGGATTAGAATGCAGCTTTTCGCCCTAGTCAGCATCAGGGAGGCCTTTCCATCGGTCTTAGCGAGCCGGAGAGCGCAGGAGTGCAGGG
>NC_068398.1:40922792-40977792 GCF_023724105.1 Carassius gibelio
AAGTAGGCAAAAGGATGGAAACAGCCAGTTTTACTCATTGAAAAGGGCTTAGTGTGGTAGCGTTGCCTCTATTTCCGGAAGGTGGAAGGTGGACAAAGGAATGGAAAGAAACTATCAACCTGGTAGCGTGGCCGAGTGGTCTAAGGCGCTGGATTTAGGCTCCAGTCTCTCTGGGGGCGTGGGTTCGAATCCCACCGCTGCCAGCTGTGGTTTTAATTACAGAGGCCCTGTGTGTACTCGATGAAGGTTCTGAAAACGTGGTGAGAGTACACTTTGCCTTTCAGCGGCCAGGTGCTCAGCCTATCTCCTTTCTGCTAAAGCAGTCAGACTGAGTCCTGCTCCCGGGGCACTGTTCTCCTCTGTGGTTAAGTGACTACCGAAAGTTTCATTGCTGACGATTTTAGTCAATCCTGTGTTGATCTGTTCTTCAGAATTCGCCTCAGACTTGCTGTGACAGCAACATTGCCGCAAGCCCTAACCTGCTAGGGATCTGGTTTGTTTTACGAAAAACAGGATTAGAATGCAGCTTTTCGCCCTAGTCAGCATCAGGGAGGCCTTTCCACCGGTCTTAGAGAGCCGGAGAGCGCAGGAGTGCAGGGTAGCGTGGCCGAGCGGTCCAAGGCGCTGGATTAAGGCTCCAGTCTCTTCGGGGGCGTGGGTTCGAATCCCACCGCTGCCAGTAGATGCTTTTGGAAGACTGCTGTGGCTGCGCAAAGTGATGCTGCGTGAACGTCCAAATTCAGCCGCTTTTACATTCCTTGCAATTCAGCCAAGTCGGTGCTGAAAGCCTGTCACGGCCTCTGCTCCTTCCTTACAGATGCACCGTGTTGAAGCAGGGACGTCAATAGTTTACAATCACAGTGAAGTTACTTCAAAACAGGAAAAATCGCTTGAATAAAATAACAGTGGAAAGCAATAAGTAGGCAAAAGGATGGAAACAGCCAGTTTTACTCATTGAAAAAAATAACAGTGGAAAGCAATAAGTAGGCAAAAGGATGGAAACAGCCAGTTTTACTCATTGAAAAGGGCTTAGTGTGGTAGCGTTGCCTCTATTTCCGGAAGGTGGAAGGTGGAAAAAGGAATGGAAAGAAACTATCAACCTGGTAGCGTGGCCGAGTGGTCTAAGGCGCTGGATTTAGGCTCCAGTCTCTCTGGGGGCGTGGGTTCGAATCCCACCGCTGCCAGCTGTGGTTTTAATTACAGAGGCCCTGTGTGTACTCGATGAAGGTTCTGAAAACGTGGTGAGAGTACACTTTGCCTTTCAGCGGCCAGGTGCTCAGCCTATCTCCTTTCTGCTAAAGCAGTCAGACTGAGTCCTGCTCCCGGGGCACTGTTCTCCTCTGTGGTTAAGTGACTACCGAAAGTTTCATTGCTGACGATTTTAGTCAATCCTGTGTTGATCTGTTCTTCAGAATTCGCCTCAGACTTGCTGTGACAGCAACATTGCCGCAAGCCCTAACCTGCTAGGGATCAGGTTTGTTTTACGAAAAACAGGATTAGAATGCAGCTTTTCGCCCTAGTCAGCATCAGGGAGGCCTTTCCATCGGTCTTAGCGAGCCGGAGAGCGCAGGAGTGCAGGGTAGCGTGGCCGAGCGGTCCAAGGCGCTGGATTAAGGCTCCAGTCTCTTCGGGGGCGTGGGTTCGAATCCCACCGCTGCCAGTAGATGCTTTTGGAAGACTGCTGTGGCTGCTCAAAGTGATGCTGCGTGAACGTCCAAATTCAGCCGCTTTTACATTCCTTGCAATTCAGCCAAGTCGGTGCTGAAAGCCTGTCACGGCCTCTGCTCCTTCCTTACAGATGCACCGTGTTGAAGCAGGGACGTCAATAGTTTACAATCACAGTGAAGTTACTTCAAAACAGGAAAAATCGCTTGAATAAAATAACAGTGGAAAGCAATAAGTAGGCAAAAGGATGGAAACAGCCAGTTTTACTCATTGAAAAAAATAACAGTGGAAAGCAATAAGTAGGCAAAAGGATGGAAACAGCCAGTTTTACTCATTGAAAAGGGCTTAGTGTGGTAGCGTTGCCTCTATTTCCGGAAGGTGGAAGGTGGAAAAAGGAATGGAAAGAAACTATCAACCTGGTAGCGTGGCCGAGTGGTCTAAGGCGCTGGATTTAGGCTCCAGTCTCTCTGGGGGCGTGGGTTCGAATCCCACCGCTGCCAGCTGTGGTTTTAATTACAGAGGCCCTGTGTGTACTCGATGAAGGTTCTGAAAACGTGGTGAGAGTACACTTTGCCTTTCAGCGGCCAGGTGCTCAGCCTATCTCCTTTCTGCTAAAGCAGTCAGACTGAGTCCTGCTCCCGGGGCACTGTTCTCCTCTGTGGTTAAGTGACTACCGAAAGTTTCATTGCTGACGATTTTAGTCAATCCTGTGTTGATCTGTTCTTCAGAATTCGCCTCAGACTTGCTGTGACAGCAACATTGCCGCAAGCCCTAACCTGCTAGGGATCAGGTTTGTTTTACGAAAAACAGGATTAGAATGCAGCTTTTCGCCCTAGTCAGCATCAGGGAGGCCTTTCCACCGGTCTTAGCGAGCCGGAGAGCGCAGGAGTGCAGGGTAGCGTGGCCGAGTGGTCCAAGGCGCTGGATTAAGGCTCCAGTCTCTTCGGGGGCGTGGGTTCGAATCCCACCGGTGCCAGTAGATGCTTTTGGAAGACTGCTGTGGCTGCTCAAAGTGATGCTGCGTGAACGTCCAAATTCAGCCGCTTTTACATTCCTTGCAATTCAGCCAAGTCGGTGCTGAAAGCCTGTCACGGCCTCTGCTCCTTCCTTACAGATGCACCGTGTTGAAGCAGGGACGTCAATAGTTTACAATCACAGTGAAGTTACTTCAAAACAGGAAAAATCGCTTGAATAAAATAACAGTGGAAAGCAATAAGTAGGCAAAAGGATGGAAACAGCCAGTTTTACTCATTGAAAAAAATAACAGTGGAAAGCAATAAGTAGGCAAAAGGATGGAAACAGCCAGTTTTACTCATTGAAAAGGGCTTAGTGTGGTAGCGTTGCCTCTATTTCCGGAAGGTGGAAGGCGGAAAAAGGAATGGAAAGAAACTATCAATCTGGTAGCGTGGCCGAGTGGTCTAAGGCGCTGGATTTAGGCTCCAGTCTCTCTGGGGGCGTGGGTTCGAATCCCACCGCTGCCAGCTGTGGTTTTAATTACAGAGGCCCTGTGTGTACTCGATGAAGTTTCTGAAAACGTGGTGAGAGTACACTTTGCCTTTCAGCGGCCAGGTGCTCAGCCTATCTCCTTTCTGCTAAAGCAGTCAGACTGAGTCCTGCTCCCGGGGCACTGTTCTCTGTGGTTAAGTCATTGCTGACGATTTTAGTCAATACTGTGTTGATCTGTTCTTCAGAACTCGCCTCAGACTTGCTGTGACAACAACATTGCCGCAAGCCCTAACCTGCTAGGGATCAGGTTTGTTTTACGAAAAACAGGATTAGAATGCAGCTTTTCGCCCTAGTCAGCATCAGGGAGGCCTTTCCACCGGTCTTAGCGAGCCGGAGAGCGCAGGAGTGCAGGGTAGCGTGGCCGAGCGGTCCAAGGCGCTGGATTAAGGCTCCAGTCTCTTCGGGGGCGTGGGTTCGAATCCCACCGCTGCCAGTAGATGCTTTTGGAAGACTGCTGTGGCTGCGCAAAGTGATGCTGCGTGAACGTCCAAATTCAGCCGCTTTTACATTCCTTGCAATTCAGCCAAGTCGGTGCTGAAAGCCTGTCACGGCCTCTGCTCCTTCCTTACAGATGCACCGTGTTGAAGCAGGGACGTCAATAGTTTACAATCACAGTGAAGTTACTTCAAAACAGGAAAAATCGCTTGAATAAAATAACAGTGGAAAGCAATAAGTAGGCAAAAGGATGGAAACAGCCAGTTTTACTCATTGAAAAAAATAACAGTGGAAAGCAATAAGTAGGCAAAAGGATGGAAACAGCCAGTTTTACTCATTGAAAAAAATAACAGTGGAAAGCAATAAGTAGGCAAAAGGATGGAAACAGCCAGTTTTACTCATTGAAAAGGGCTTAGTGTGGTAGCGTTGCCTCTATTTCCGGAAGGTGGAAGGCGGAAAAAGGAATGGAAAGAAACTATCAATCTGGTAGCGTGGCCGAGTGGTCTAAGGCGCTGGATTTAGGCTCCAGTCTCTCTGGGGGCGTGGGTTCGAATCCCACCGCTGCCAGCTGTGGTTTTAATTACAGAGGCCCTGTGTGTACTCGATGAAGGTTCTGAAAACGTGGTGAGAGTACACTTTGCCTTTCAGCGGCCAGGTGCTCAGCCTATCTCCTTTCTGCTAAAGCAGTCAGACTGAGTCCTGCTCCCGGGGCACTGTTCTCTGTGGTTAAGTCATTGCTGACGATTTTAGTCAATACTGTGTTGATCTGTTCTTCAGAACTCACCTCAGACTTGCTGTGACAGCAACATTGCCGCAAGCCCTAACCTGCTAGGGATCAGGTTTGTTTTACGAAAAACAGGATTAGAATGCAGCTTTTCGCCCTAGTCAGCATCAGGGAGGCCTTTCCACCGGTCTTAGCGAGCCGGAGAGCGCAGGAGTGCAGGGTAGCGTGGCCGAGCGGTCCAAGGCGCTGGATTAAGGCTCCAGTCTCTTCGGGGGCGTGGGTTCGAATCCCACCGCTGCCAGTAGATGCTTTTGGAAGACTGCTGTGGCTGCGCAAAGTGATGCTGCGTGAACGTCCAAATTCAGCCGCTTTTACATTCCTTGCAATTCAGCCAAGTCGGTGCTGAAAGCCTGTCACGGCCTCTGCTCCTTCCTTACAGATGCACCGTGTTGAAGCAGGGACGTCAATAGTTTACAATCACAGTGAAGTTACTTCAAAACAGGAAAAATCGCTTGAATAAAATAACAGTGGAAAGCAATAAGTAGGCAAAAGGATGGAAACAGCCAGTTTTACTCATTGAAAAAAATAACAGTGGAAAGCAATAAGTAGGCAAAAGGATGGAAACAGCCAGTTTTACTCATTGAAAAGGGCTTAGTGTGGTAGCGTTGCCTCTATTTCCGGAAGGTGGAAGGTGAAAATTTTAAGTGAAAATTTTAAGTGAAAATTTTAAGTGAAAGCGGTCCAAGGCGCTGGATTAAGGCTCCAGTCTCTTCGGGGTCGTGGGTTCGAATCCCACCGCTGCCAGTAGATGCTTTTGGAAGACTGCTGTGGCTGCGCAAAGTGATGCTGCGTGAACGTCCAAATTCAGCCGCTTTTACATTCCTTGCAATTCAGCCAAGTCGGTGCTGAAAGCCTGTCACGGCCTCTGCTCCTTCCTTACAGATGCACCGTGTTGAAGCAGGGACGTCAATAGTTTACAATCACAGTGAAGTTACTTCAAAACAGGAAAAATCGCTTGAATAAAATAACAGTGGAAAGCAATAAGTAGGCAAAAGGATGGAAACAGACAGTTTTACTCATTGAAAAAAATAACAGTGGAAAGCAATAAGTAGGCAAAAGGATGGAAACAGCCAGTTTTACTCATTGAAAAAAATAACAGTGGAAAGCAATAAGTAGGCAAAAGGATGGAAACAGCCAGTTTTACTCATTGAAAAGGGCTTAGTGTGGTAGCGTTGCCTCTATTTCCGGAAGGTGGAAGGCGGAAAAAGGAATGGAAAGAGACTATCAATTTGGTAGCGTGGCCTTGTGGTCTAAGGCGCTGGATTTAGGCTCCAGTCTCTCTGGGGGCGTGGGTTCGAATCCCACCGCTGCCAGCAGTGGTTTTAATTACAGAGGCCCTGTGTGTACTCGATGAAGGTTCTGAAAACGTGGTGAGAGTACACTTTGCCTTTCAGCGGCCAGGTGCTCAGCCTATCTCCTTTCTGCTAAAGCAGTCAGACTGAGTCCTGCTCCCGGGGCACTGTTCTCTGTGGTTAAGTCATTGCTGACGATTTTAGTCAATACTGTGTTGATCTGTTCTTCAGAACTCGCCTCAGACTTGCTGTGACAACAACATTGCCGCAAGCCCTAACCTGCTAGGGATCAGGTTTGTTTTACGAAAAACAGGATTAGAATGCAGCTTTTCGCCCTAGTCAGCATCAGGGAGGCCTTTCCACCGGTCTTAGCGAGCCGGAGAGCGCAGGAGTGCAGGGTAGCGTGGCCGAGCGGTCCAAGGCGCTGGACTAAGGCTCCAGTCTCTTCGGGGGCGTGGGTTCGAATCCCACCGCTGCCAGTAGATGCTTTTGGAAGACTGCTGTGGCTGCGCAAAGTGATGCTGCGTGAACGTCCAAATTCAGCCGCTTTTACATTCCTTGCAATTCAGCCAAGTCGGTGCTGAAAGCCTGTCACGGCCTCTGCTCCTTCCTTACAGATGCACCGTGTTGAAGCAGGGACGTCAATAGTTTACAATCACAGTGAAGTTACTTCAAAACAGGAAAAATCGCTTGAATAAAATAACAGTGGAAAGCAATAAGTAGGCAAAAGGATGGAAACAGCCAGTTTTACTCATTGAAAAAAATAACAGTGGAAAGCAATAAGTAGGCAAAAGGATGGAAACAGCCAGTTTTACTCATTGAAAAAAATAACAGTGGAAAGCAATAAGTAGGCAAAAGGATGGAAACAGCCAGTTTTACTCATTGAAAAGGGCTTAGTGTGGTAGCGTTGCCTCTATTTCCGGAAGGTGGAAGGCGGAAAAAGGAATGGAAAGAAACTATCAATCTGGTAGCGTGGCCGAGTGGTCTAAGGCGCTGGATTTAGGCTCCAGTCTCTCTGGGGGCGTGGGTTCGAATCCCACCGCTGCCAGCTGTGGTTTTAATTACAGAGGCCCTGTGTGTACTCGATGAAGGTTCTGAAAACGTGGTGAGAGTACACTTTGCCTTTCAGCGGCCAGGTGCTCAGCCTATCTCCTTTCTGCTAAAGCAGTCAGACTGAGTCCTGCTCCCGGGGCACTGTTCTCTGTGGTTAAGTCATTGCTGACGATTTTAGTCAATACTGTGTTGATCTGTTCTTCAGAACTCACCTCAGACTTGCTGTGACAGCAACATTGCCGCAAGCCCTAACCTGCTAGGGATCAGGTTTGTTTTACGAAAAACAGGATTAGAATGCAGCTTTTCGCCCTAGTCAGCATCAGGGAGGCCTTTCCACCGGTCTTAGCGAGCCGGAGAGCGCAGGAGTGCAGGGTAGCGTGGCCGAGCGGTCCAAGGCGCTGGATTAAGGCTCCAGTCTCTTCGGGGGCGTGGGTTCGAATCCCACCGCTGCCAGTAGATGCTTTTGGAAGACTGCTGTGGCTGCTCAAAGTGATGCTGCGTGAACGTCCAAATTCAGCCGCTTTTACATTCCTTGCAATTCAGCCAAGTCGGTGCTGAAAGCCTGTCACGGCCTCTGCTCCTTCCTTACAGATGCACCGTGTTGAAGCAGGGACGTCAATAGTTTACAATCACAGTGAAGTTACTTCAAAACAGGAAAAATCGCTTGAATAAAATAACAGTGGAAAGCAATAAGTAGGCAAAAGGATGGAAACAGCCAGTTTTACTCATTGAAAAAAATAACAGTGGAAAGCAATAAGTAGGCAAAAGGATGGAAACAGCCAGTTTTACTCATTGAAAAGGGCTTAGTGTGGTAGCGTTGCCTCTATTTCCGGAAGGTGGAAGGCGGAAAAAGGAATGGAAAGAGACTATCAATTTGGTAGCGTGGCCTTGTGGTCTAAGGCGCTGGATTTAGGCTCCAGTCTCTCTGGGGGCGTGGGTTCGAATCCCACCGCTGCCAGCAGTGGTTTTAATTACAGAGGCCCTGTGTGTACTCGATGAAGGTTCTGAAAACGTGGTGAGAGTACACTTTGCCTTTCAGCGGCCAGGTGCTCAGCCTATCTCCTTTCTGCTAAAGCAGTCAGACTGAGTCCTGCTCCCGGGGCACTGTTCTCCTCTGTGGTTAAGTGACTACCGAAAGTTTCATTGCTGACGATTTTAGTCAATCCTGTGTTGATCTGTTCTTCAGAATTCGCCTCAGACTTGCTGTGACAGCAACATTGCCGCAAGCCCTAACCTGCTAGGGATCAGGTTTGTTTTACGAAAAACAGGATTAGAATGCAGCTTTTCGCCCTAGTCAGCATCAGGGAGGCCTTTCCACCGGTCTTAGCGAGCCGGAGAGCGCAGGAGTGCAGGGTAGCGTGGCCGAGCGGTCCAAGGCGCTGGATTAAGGCTCCAGTCTCTTCGGGGGCGTGGGTTCGAATCCCACCTCTGCCAGTAGATGCTTTTGGAAGACTGCTGTGGCTGCTCAAAGTGATGCTGCGTGAACGTCCAAATTCAGCCGCTTTTACATTCCTTGCAATTCAGCCAAGTCGGTGCTGAAAGCCTGTCACGGCCTCTGCTCCTTCCTTACAGATGCACCGTGTTGAAGCAGGGACGTCAATAGTTTACAATCACAGTGAAGTTACTTCAAAACAGGAAAAATCGCTTGAATAAAATAACAGTGGAAAGCAATAAGTAGGCAAAAGGATGGAAACAGCCAGTTTTACTCATTGAAAAAAATAACAGTGGAAAGCAATAAGTAGGCAAAAGGATGGAAACAGCCAGTTTTACTCATTGAAAAAAATAACAGTGGAAAGCAATAAGTAGGCAAAAGGATGGAAACAGCCAGTTTTACTCATTGAAAAGGGCTTAGTGTGGTAGCGTTGCCTCTATTTCCGGAAGGTGGAAGGCGGAAAAAGGAATGGAAAGAAACTATCAATCTGGTAGCGTGGCCGAGTGGTCTAAGGTGCTGGATTTAGGCTCCAGTCTCTCTGGGGGCGTGGGTTCGAATCCCACCGCTGCCAGCTGTGGTTTTAATTACAGAGGCCCTGTGTGTACTCGATGAAGGTTCTGAAAACGTGGTGAGAGTACACTTTGCCTTTCAGCGGCCAGGTGCTCAGCCTATCTCCTTTCTGCTAAAGCAGTCAGACTGAGTCCTGCTCCCGGGGCACTGTTCTCTGTGGTTAAGTCATTGCTGACGATTTTAGTCAATACTGTGTTGATCTGTTCTTCAGAACTCACCTCAGACTTGCTGTGACAGCAACATTGCCGCAAGCCCTAACCTGCTAGGGATCAGGTTTGTTTTACGAAAAACAGGATTAGAATGCAGCTTTTCGCCCTAGTCAGCATCAGGGAGGCCTTTCCACCGGTCTTAGCGAGCCGGAGAGCGCAGGAGTGCAGGGTAGCGTGGCCGAGCGGTCCAAGGCGCTGGATTAAGGCTCCAGTCTCTTCGGGGGCGTGGGTTCGAATCCCACCGCTGCCAGTAGATGCTTTTGGAAGACTGCTGTGGCTGCTCAAAGTGATGCTGCGTGAACGTCCAAATTCAGCCGCTTTTACATTCCTTGCAATTCAGCCAAGTCGGTGCTGAAAGCCTGTCACGGCCTCTGCTCCTTCCTTACAGATGCACCGTGTTGAAGCAGGGACGTCAATAGTTTACAATCACAGTGAAGTTACTTCAAAACAGGAAAAATCGCTTGAATAAAATAACAGTGGAAAGCAATAAGTAGGCAAAAGGATGGAAACAGCCAGTTTTACTCATTGAAAAAAATAACAGTGGAAAGCAATAAGTAGGCAAAAGGATGGAAACAGCCAGTTTTACTCATTGAAAAGGGCTTAGTGTGGTAGCGTTGCCTCTATTTCCGGAAGGTGGAAGGTGGAAAAAGGAATGGAAAGAAACTATCAACCTGGTAGCGTGGCCGAGTGGTCTAAGGCGCTGGATTTAGGCTCCAGTCTCTCTGGGGGCGTGGGTTCGAATCCCACCGCTGCCAGCTGTGGTTTTAATTACAGAGGCCCTGTGTGTACTCGATGAAGGTTCTGAAAACGTGGTGAGAGTACACTTTGCCTTTCAGCGGCCAGGTGCTCAGCCTATCTCCTTTCTGCTAAAGCAGTCAGACTGAGTCCTGCTCCCGGGGCACTGTTCTCCTCTGTGGTTAAGTGACTACCGAAAGTTTCATTGCTGACGATTTTAGTCAATCCTGTGTTGATCTGTTCTTCAGAATTCGCCTCAGACTTGCTGTGACAGCAACATTGCCGCAAGCCCTAACCTGCTAGGGATCAGGTTTGTTTTACGAAAAACAGGATTAGAATGCAGCTTTTCGCCCTAGTCAGCATCAGGGAGGCCTTTCCACCGGTCTTAGCGAGCCGGAGAGCGCAGGAGTGCAGGGTAGCGTGGCCGAGTGGTCCAAGGCGCTGGATTAAGGCTCCAGTCTCTTCGGGGGCGTGGGTTCGAATCCCACCGGTGCCAGTAGATGCTTTTGGAAGACTGCTGTGGCTGCTCAAAGTGATGCTGCGTGAACGTCCAAATTCAGCCGCTTTTACATTCCTTGCAATTCAGCCAAGTCGGTGCTGAAAGCCTGTCACGGCCTCTGCTCCTTCCTTACAGATGCACCGTGTTGAAGCAGGGACGTCAATAGTTTACAATCACAGTGAAGTTACTTCAAAACAGGAAAAATCGCTTGAATAAAATAACAGTGGAAAGCAATAAGTAGGCAAAAGGATGGAAACAGCCAGTTTTACTCATTGAAAAAAATAACAGTGGAAAGCAATAAGTAGGCAAAAGGATGGAAACAGCCAGTTTTACTCATTGAAAAGGGCTTAGTGTGGTAGCGTTGCCTCTATTTCCGGAAGGTGGAAGGCGGAAAAAGGAATGGAAAGAAACTATCAATCTGGTAGCGTGGCCGAGTGGTCTAAGGCGCTGGATTTAGGCTCCAGTCTCTCTGGGGGCGTGGGTTCGAATCCCACCGCTGCCAGCTGTGGTTTTAATTACAGAGGCCCTGTGTGTACTCGATGAAGTTTCTGAAAACGTGGTGAGAGTACACTTTGCCTTTCAGCGGCCAGGTGCTCAGCCTATCTCCTTTCTGCTAAAGCAGTCAGACTGAGTCCTGCTCCCGGGGCACTGTTCTCTGTGGTTAAGTCATTGCTGACGATTTTAGTCAATACTGTGTTGATCTGTTCTTCAGAACTCGCCTCAGACTTGCTGTGACAACAACATTGCCGCAAGCCCTAACCTGCTAGGGATCAGGTTTGTTTTACGAAAAACAGGATTAGAATGCAGCTTTTCGCCCTAGTCAGCATCAGGGAGGCCTTTCCACCGGTCTTAGCGAGCCGGAGAGCGCAGGAGTGCAGGGTAGCGTGGCCGAGCGGTCCAAGGCGCTGGATTAAGGCTCCAGTCTCTTCGGGGGCGTGGGTTCGAATCCCACCGCTGCCAGTAGATGCTTTTGGAAGACTGCTGTGGCTGCGCAAAGTGATGCTGCGTGAACGTCCAAATTCAGCCGCTTTTACATTCCTTGCAATTCAGCCAAGTCGGTGCTGAAAGCCTGTCACGGCCTCTGCTCCTTCCTTACAGATGCACCGTGTTGAAGCAGGGACGTCAATAGTTTACAATCACAGTGAAGTTACTTCAAAACAGGAAAAATCGCTTGAATAAAATAACAGTGGAAAGCAATAAGTAGGCAAAAGGATGGAAACAGCCAGTTTTACTCATTGAAAAAAATAACAGTGGAAAGCAATAAGTAGGCAAAAGGATGGAAACAGCCAGTTTTACTCATTGAAAAGGGCTTAGTGTGGTAGCGTTGCCTCTATTTCCGGAAGGTGGAAGGTGGAAAAAGGAATGGAAAGAAACTATCAACCTGGTAGCGTGGCCGAGTGGTCTAAGGCGCTGGATTTAGGCTCCAGTCTCTCTGGGGGCGTGGGTTCGAATCCCACCGCTGCCAGCTGTGGTTTTAATTACAGAGGCCCTGTGTGTACTCGATGAAGGTTCTGAAAACGTGGTGAGAGTACACTTTGCCTTTCAGCGGCCAGGTGCTCAGCCTATCTCCTTTCTGCTAAAGCAGTCAGACTGAGTCCTGCTCCCGGGGCACTGTTCTCCTCTGTGGTTAAGTGACTACCGAAAGTTTCATTGCTGACGATTTTAGTCAATCCTGTGTTGATCTGTTCTTCAGAATTCGCCTCAGACTTGCTGTGACAGCAACATTGCCGCAAGCCCTAACCTGCTAGGGATCAGGTTTGTTTTACGAAAAACAGGATTAGAATGCAGCTTTTCGCCCTAGTCAGCATCAGGGAGGCCTTTCCACCGGTCTTAGCGAGCCGGAGAGCGCAGGAGTGCAGGGTAGCGTGGCCGAGTGGTCCAAGGCGCTGGATTAAGGCTCCAGTCTCTTCGGGGGCGTGGGTTCGAATCCCACCGGTGCCAGTAGATGCTTTTGGAAGACTGCTGTGGCTGCTCAAAGTGATGCTGCGTGAACGTCCAAATTCAGCCGCTTTTACATTCCTTGCAATTCAGCCAAGTCGGTGCTGAAAGCCTGTCACGGCCTCTGCTCCTTCCTTACAGATGCACCGTGTTGAAGCAGGGACGTCAATAGTTTACAATCACAGTGAAGTTACTTCAAAACAGGAAAAATCGCTTGAATAAAATAACAGTGGAAAGCAATAAGTAGGCAAAAGGATGGAAACAGCCAGTTTTACTCATTGAAAAAAATAACAGTGGAAAGCAATAAGTAGGCAAAAGGATGGAAACAGCCAGTTTTACTCATTGAAAAGGGCTTAGTGTGGTAGCGTTGCCTCTATTTCCGGAAGGTGGAAGGCGGAAAAAGGAATGGAAAGAAACTATCAATCTGGTAGCGTGGCCGAGTGGTCTAAGGCGCTGGATTTAGGCTCCAGTCTCTCTGGGGGCGTGGGTTCGAATCCCACCGCTGCCAGCTGTGGTTTTAATTACAGAGGCCCTGTGTGTACTCGATGAAGTTTCTGAAAACGTGGTGAGAGTACACTTTGCCTTTCAGCGGCCAGGTGCTCAGCCTATCTCCTTTCTGCTAAAGCAGTCAGACTGAGTCCTGCTCCCGGGGCACTGTTCTCTGTGGTTAAGTCATTGCTGACGATTTTAGTCAATACTGTGTTGATCTGTTCTTCAGAACTCGCCTCAGACTTGCTGTGACAACAACATTGCCGCAAGCCCTAACCTGCTAGGGATCAGGTTTGTTTTACGAAAAACAGGATTAGAATGCAGCTTTTCGCCCTAGTCAGCATCAGGGAGGCCTTTCCACCGGTCTTAGCGAGCCGGAGAGCGCAGGAGTGCAGGGTAGCGTGGCCGAGCGGTCCAAGGCGCTGGATTAAGGCTCCAGTCTCTTCGGGGGCGTGGGTTCGAATCCCACCGCTGCCAGTAGATGCTTTTGGAAGACTGCTGTGGCTGCGCAAAGTGATGCTGCGTGAACGTCCAAATTCAGCCGCTTTTACATTCCTTGCAATTCAGCCAAGTCGGTGCTGAAAGCCTGTCACGGCCTCTGCTCCTTCCTTACAGATGCACCGTGTTGAAGCAGGGACGTCAATAGTTTACAATCACAGTGAAGTTACTTCAAAACAGGAAAAATCGCTTGAATAAAATAACAGTGGAAAGCAATAAGTAGGCAAAAGGATGGAAACAGCCAGTTTTACTCATTGAAAAAAATAACAGTGGAAAGCAATAAGTAGGCAAAAGGATGGAAACAGCCAGTTTTACTCATTGAAAAAAATAACAGTGGAAAGCAATAAGTAGGCAAAAGGATGGAAACAGCCAGTTTTACTCATTGAAAAGGGCTTAGTGTGGTAGCGTTGCCTCTATTTCCGGAAGGTGGAAGGCGGAAAAAGGAATGGAAAGAAACTATCAATCTGGTAGCGTGGCCGAGTGGTCTAAGGCGCTGGATTTAGGCTCCAGTCTCTCTGGGGGCGTGGGTTCGAATCCCACCGCTGCCAGCTGTGGTTTTAATTACAGAGGCCCTGTGTGTACTCGATGAAGGTTCTGAAAACGTGGTGAGAGTACACTTTGCCTTTCAGCGGCCAGGTGCTCAGCCTATCTCCTTTCTGCTAAAGCAGTCAGACTGAGTCCTGCTCCCGGGGCACTGTTCTCTGTGGTTAAGTCATTGCTGACGATTTTAGTCAATACTGTGTTGATCTGTTCTTCAGAACTCACCTCAGACTTGCTGTGACAGCAACATTGCCGCAAGCCCTAACCTGCTAGGGATCAGGTTTGTTTTACGAAAAACAGGATTAGAATGCAGCTTTTCGCCCTAGTCAGCATCAGGGAGGCCTTTCCACCGGTCTTAGCGAGCCGGAGAGCGCAGGAGTGCAGGGTAGCGTGGCCGAGCGGTCCAAGGCGCTGGATTAAGGCTCCAGTCTCTTCGGGGGCGTGGGTTCGAATCCCACCGCTGCCAGTAGATGCTTTTGGAAGACTGCTGTGGCTGCGCAAAGTGATGCTGCGTGAACGTCCAAATTCAGCCGCTTTTACATTCCTTGCAATTCAGCCAAGTCGGTGCTGAAAGCCTGTCACGGCCTCTGCTCCTTCCTTACAGATGCACCGTGTTGAAGCAGGGACGTCAATAGTTTACAATCACAGTGAAGTTACTTCAAAACAGGAAAAATCGCTTGAATAAAATAACAGTGGAAAGCAATAAGTAGGCAAAAGGATGGAAACAGCCAGTTTTACTCATTGAAAAAAATAACAGTGGAAAGCAATAAGTAGGCAAAAGGATGGAAACAGCCAGTTTTACTCATTGAAAAGGGCTTAGTGTGGTAGCGTTGCCTCTATTTCCGGAAGGTGGAAGGTGAAAATTTTAAGTGAAAATTTTAAGTGAAAATTTTAAGTGAAAGCGGTCCAAGGCGCTGGATTAAGGCTCCAGTCTCTTCGGGGTCGTGGGTTCGAATCCCACCGCTGCCAGTAGATGCTTTTGGAAGACTGCTGTGGCTGCGCAAAGTGATGCTGCGTGAACGTCCAAATTCAGCCGCTTTTACATTCCTTGCAATTCAGCCAAGTCGGTGCTGAAAGCCTGTCACGGCCTCTGCTCCTTCCTTACAGATGCACCGTGTTGAAGCAGGGACGTCAATAGTTTACAATCACAGTGAAGTTACTTCAAAACAGGAAAAATCGCTTGAATAAAATAACAGTGGAAAGCAATAAGTAGGCAAAAGGATGGAAACAGACAGTTTTACTCATTGAAAAAAATAACAGTGGAAAGCAATAAGTAGGCAAAAGGATGGAAACAGCCAGTTTTACTCATTGAAAAAAATAACAGTGGAAAGCAATAAGTAGGCAAAAGGATGGAAACAGCCAGTTTTACTCATTGAAAAGGGCTTAGTGTGGTAGCGTTGCCTCTATTTCCGGAAGGTGGAAGGCGGAAAAAGGAATGGAAAGAGACTATCAATTTGGTAGCGTGGCCTTGTGGTCTAAGGCGCTGGATTTAGGCTCCAGTCTCTCTGGGGGCGTGGGTTCGAATCCCACCGCTGCCAGCTGTGGTTTTAATTACAGAGGCCCTGTGTGTACTCGATGAAGGTTCTGAAAACGTGGTGAGAGTACACTTTGCCTTTCAGCGGCCAGGTGCTCAGCCTATCTCCTTTCTGCTAAAGCAGTCAGACTGAGTCCTGCTCCCGGGGCACTGTTCTCCTCTGTGGTTAAGTGACTACCGAAAGTTTCATTGCTGACGATTTTAGTCAATCCTGTGTTGATCTGTTCTTCAGAATTCGCCTCAGACTTGCTGTGACAGCAACATTGCCGCAAGCCCTAACCTGCTAGGGATCAGGTTTGTTTTACGAAAAACAGGATTAGAATGCAGCTTTTCGCCCTAGTCAGCATCAGGGAGGCCTTTCCACCGGTCTTAGCGAGCCGGAGAGCGCAGGAGTGCAGGGTAGCGTGGCCGAGTGGTCCAAGGCGCTGGATTAAGGCTCCAGTCTCTTCGGGGGCGTGGGTTCGAATCCCACCGGTGCCAGTAGATGCTTTTGGAAGACTGCTGTGGCTGCTCAAAGTGATGCTGCGTGAACGTCCAAATTCAGCCGCTTTTACATTCCTTGCAATTCAGCCAAGTCGGTGCTGAAAGCCTGTCACGGCCTCTGCTCCTTCCTTACAGATGCACCGTGTTGAAGCAGGGACGTCAATAGTTTACAATCACAGTGAAGTTACTTCAAAACAGGAAAAATCGCTTGAATAAAATAACAGTGGAAAGCAATAAGTAGGCAAAAGGATGGAAACAGCCAGTTTTACTCATTGAAAAAAATAACAGTGGAAAGCAATAAGTAGGCAAAAGGATGGAAACAGCCAGTTTTACTCATTGAAAAGGGCTTAGTGTGGTAGCGTTGCCTCTATTTCCGGAAGGTGGAAGGCGGAAAAAGGAATGGAAAGAAACTATCAATCTGGTAGCGTGGCCGAGTGGTCTAAGGCGCTGGATTTAGGCTCCAGTCTCTCTGGGGGCGTGGGTTCGAATCCCACCGCTGCCAGCTGTGGTTTTAATTACAGAGGCCCTGTGTGTACTCGATGAAGTTTCTGAAAACGTGGTGAGAGTACACTTTGCCTTTCAGCGGCCAGGTGCTCAGCCTATCTCCTTTCTGCTAAAGCAGTCAGACTGAGTCCTGCTCCCGGGGCACTGTTCTCTGTGGTTAAGTCATTGCTGACGATTTTAGTCAATACTGTGTTGATCTGTTCTTCAGAACTCGCCTCAGACTTGCTGTGACAACAACATTGCCGCAAGCCCTAACCTGCTAGGGATCAGGTTTGTTTTACGAAAAACAGGATTAGAATGCAGCTTTTCGCCCTAGTCAGCATCAGGGAGGCCTTTCCACCGGTCTTAGCG
Organism: Carassius gibelio; assembly: GCF_023724105.1. Classification (NCBI taxonomy): domain Eukaryota; kingdom Metazoa; phylum Chordata; class Actinopteri; order Cypriniformes; family Cyprinidae; genus Carassius; species Carassius gibelio. The sequence goes on from NC_068398.1 coordinate 40,939,310, forward strand.
AGCCGGAGAGCGCAGGAGTGCAGGGTAGCGTGGCCGAGCGGTCCAAGGCGCTGGATTAAGGCTCCAGTCTCTTCGGGGGCGTGGGTTCGAATCCCACCGCTGCCAGTAGATGCTTTTGGAAGACTGCTGTGGCTGCGCAAAGTGATGCTGCGTGAACGTCCAAATTCAGCCGCTTTTACATTCCTTGCAATTCAGCCAAGTCGGTGCTGAAAGCCTGTCACGGCCTCTGCTCCTTCCTTACAGATGCACCGTGTTGAAGCAGGGACGTCAATAGTTTACAATCACAGTGAAGTTACTTCAAAACAGGAAAAATCGCTTGAATAAAATAACAGTGGAAAGCAATAAGTAGGCAAAAGGATGGAAACAGCCAGTTTTACTCATTGAAAAAAATAACAGTGGAAAGCAATAAGTAGGCAAAAGGATGGAAACAGCCAGTTTTACTCATTGAAAAAAATAACAGTGGAAAGCAATAAGTAGGCAAAAGGATGGAAACAGCCAGTTTTACTCATTGAAAAGGGCTTAGTGTGGTAGCGTTGCCTCTATTTCCGGAAGGTGGAAGGCGGAAAAAGGAATGGAAAGAAACTATCAATCTGGTAGCGTGGCCGAGTGGTCTAAGGCGCTGGATTTAGGCTCCAGTCTCTCTGGGGGCGTGGGTTCGAATCCCACCGCTGCCAGCTGTGGTTTTAATTACAGAGGCCCTGTGTGTACTCGATGAAGGTTCTGAAAACGTGGTGAGAGTACACTTTGCCTTTCAGCGGCCAGGTGCTCAGCCTATCTCCTTTCTGCTAAAGCAGTCAGACTGAGTCCTGCTCCCGGGGCACTGTTCTCTGTGGTTAAGTCATTGCTGACGATTTTAGTCAATACTGTGTTGATCTGTTCTTCAGAACTCACCTCAGACTTGCTGTGACAGCAACATTGCCGCAAGCCCTAACCTGCTAGGGATCAGGTTTGTTTTACGAAAAACAGGATTAGAATGCAGCTTTTCGCCCTAGTCAGCATCAGGGAGGCCTTTCCACCGGTCTTAGCGAGCCGGAGAGCGCAGGAGTGCAGGGTAGCGTGGCCGAGCGGTCCAAGGCGCTGGATTAAGGCTCCAGTCTCTTCGGGGGCGTGGGTTCGAATCCCACCGCTGCCAGTAGATGCTTTTGGAAGACTGCTGTGGCTGCGCAAAGTGATGCTGCGTGAACGTCCAAATTCAGCCGCTTTTACATTCCTTGCAATTCAGCCAAGTCGGTGCTGAAAGCCTGTCACGGCCTCTGCTCCTTCCTTACAGATGCACCGTGTTGAAGCAGGGACGTCAATAGTTTACAATCACAGTGAAGTTACTTCAAAACAGGAAAAATCGCTTGAATAAAATAACAGTGGAAAGCAATAAGTAGGCAAAAGGATGGAAACAGCCAGTTTTACTCATTGAAAAAAATAACAGTGGAAAGCAATAAGTAGGCAAAAGGATGGAAACAGCCAGTTTTACTCATTGAAAAGGGCTTAGTGTGGTAGCGTTGCCTCTATTTCCGGAAGGTGGAAGGTGAAAATTTTAAGTGAAAATTTTAAGTGAAAATTTTAAGTGAAAGCGGTCCAAGGCGCTGGATTAAGGCTCCAGTCTCTTCGGGGTCGTGGGTTCGAATCCCACCACTGCCAGTAGATGCTTTTGGAAGACTGCTGTGGCTGCGCAAAGTGATGCTGCGTGAACGTCCAAATTCAGCCGCTTTTACATTCCTTGCAATTCAGCCAAGTCGGTGCTGAAAGCCTGTCACGGCCTCTGCTCCTTCCTTACAGATGCACCGTGTTGAAGCAGGGACGTCAATAGTTTACAATCACAGTGAAGTTACTTCAAAACAGGAAAAATCGCTTGAATAAAATAACAGTGGAAAGCAATAAGTAGGCAAAAGGATGGAAACAGACAGTTTTACTCATTGAAAAAAATAACAGTGGAAAGCAATAAGTAGGCAAAAGGATGGAAACAGCCAGTTTTACTCATTGAAAAAAATAACAGTGGAAAGCAATAAGTAGGCAAAAGGATGGAAACAGCCAGTTTTACTCATTGAAAAGGGCTTAGTGTGGTAGCGTTGCCTCTATTTCCGGAAGGTGGAAGGCGGAAAAAGGAATGGAAAGAGACTATCAATTTGGTAGCGTGGCCTTGTGGTCTAAGGCGCTGGATTTAGGCTCCAGTCTCTCTGGGGGCGTGGGTTCGAATCCCACCGCTGCCAGCAGTGGTTTTAATTACAGAGGCCCTGTGTGTACTCGATGAAGGTTCTGAAAACGTGGTGAGAGTACACTTTGCCTTTCAGCGGCCAGGTGCTCAGCCTATCTCCTTTCTGCTAAAGCAGTCAGACTGAGTCCTGCTCCCGGGGCACTGTTCTCCTCTGTGGTTAAGTGACTACCGAAAGTTTCATTGCTGACGATTTTAGTCAATCCTGTGTTGATCTGTTCTTCAGAATTCGCCTCAGACTTGCTGTGACAGCAACATTGCCGCAAGCCCTAACCTGCTAGGGATCAGGTTTGTTTTACGAAAAACAGGATTAGAATGCAGCTTTTCGCCCTAGTCAGCATCAGGGAGGCCTTTCCACCGGTCTTAGCGAGCCGGAGAGCGCAGGAGTGCAGGGTAGCGTGGCCGAGCGGTCCAAGGCGCTGGATTAAGGCTCCAGTCTCTTCGGGGGCGTGGGTTCGAATCCCACCTCTGCCAGTAGATGCTTTTGGAAGACTGCTGTGGCTGCTCAAAGTGATGCTGCGTGAACGTCCAAATTCAGCCGCTTTTACATTCCTTGCAATTCAGCCAAGTCGGTGCTGAAAGCCTGTCACGGCCTCTGCTCCTTCCTTACAGATGCACCGTGTTGAAGCAGGGACGTCAATAGTTTACAATCACAGTGAAGTTACTTCAAAACAGGAAAAATCGCTTGAATAAAATAACAGTGGAAAGCAATAAGTAGGCAAAAGGATGGAAACAGCCAGTTTTACTCATTGAAAAAAATAACAGTGGAAAGCAATAAGTAGGCAAAAGGATGGAAACAGCCAGTTTTACTCATTGAAAAAAATAACAGTGGAAAGCAATAAGTAGGCAAAAGGATGGAAACAGCCAGTTTTACTCATTGAAAAGGGCTTAGTGTGGTAGCGTTGCCTCTATTTCCGGAAGGTGGAAGGTGGAAAAAGGAATGGAAAGAAACTATCAACCTGGTAGCGTGGCCGAGTGGTCTAAGGCGCTGGATTTAGGCTCCAGTCTCTCTGGGGGCGTGGGTTCGAATCCCACCGCTGCCAGCTGTGGTTTTAATTACAGAGGCCCTGTGTGTACTCGATGAAGGTTCTGAAAACGTGGTGAGAGTACACTTTGCCTTTCAGCGGCCAGGTGCTCAGCCTATCTCCTTTCTGCTAAAGCAGTCAGACTGAGTCCTGCTCCCGGGGCACTGTTCTCTGTGGTTAAGTCATTGCTGACGATTTTAGTCAATACTGTGTTGATCTGTTCTTCAGAACTCGCCTCAGACTTGCTGTGACAACAACATTGCCGCAAGCCCTAACCTGCTAGGGATCAGGTTTGTTTTACGAAAAACAGGATTAGAATGCAGCTTTTCGCCCTAGTCAGCATCAGGGAGGCCTTTCCACCGGTCTTAGCGAGCCGGAGAGCGCAGGAGTGCAGGGTAGCGTGGCCGAGCGGTCCAAGGCGCTGGATTAAGGCTCCAGTCTCTTCGGGGGCGTGGGTTCGAATCCCACCGCTGCCAGTAGATGCTTTTGGAAGACTGCTGTGGCTGCGCAAAGTGATGCTGCGTGAACGTCCAAATTCAGCCGCTTTTACATTCCTTGCAATTCAGCCAAGTCGGTGCTGAAAGCCTGTCACGGCCTCTGCTCCTTCCTTACAGATGCACCGTGTTGAAGCAGGGACGTCAATAGTTTACAATCACAGTGAAGTTACTTCAAAACAGGAAAAATCGCTTGAATAAAATAACAGTGGAAAGCAATAAGTAGGCAAAAGGATGGAAACAGCCAGTTTTACTCATTGAAAAAAATAACAGTGGAAAGCAATAAGTAGGCAAAAGGATGGAAACAGCCAGTTTTACTCATTGAAAAAAATAACAGTGGAAAGCAATAAGTAGGCAAAAGGATGGAAACAGCCAGTTTTACTCATTGAAAAGGGCTTAGTGTGGTAGCGTTGCCTCTATTTCCGGAAGGTGGAAGGCGGAAAAAGGAATGGAAAGAAACTATCAATCTGGTAGCGTGGCCGAGTGGTCTAAGGCGCTGGATTTAGGCTCCAGTCTCTCTGGGGGCGTGGGTTCGAATCCCACCGCTGCCAGCTGTGGTTTTAATTACAGAGGCCCTGTGTGTACTCGATGAAGGTTCTGAAAACGTGGTGAGAGTACACTTTGCCTTTCAGCGGCCAGGTGCTCAGCCTATCTCCTTTCTGCTAAAGCAGTCAGACTGAGTCCTGCTCCCGGGGCACTGTTCTCTGTGGTTAAGTCATTGCTGACGATTTTAGTCAATACTGTGTTGATCTGTTCTTCAGAACTCACCTCAGACTTGCTGTGACAGCAACATTGCCGCAAGCCCTAACCTGCTAGGGATCAGGTTTGTTTTACGAAAAACAGGATTAGAATGCAGCTTTTCGCCCTAGTCAGCATCAGGGAGGCCTTTCCACCGGTCTTAGCGAGCCGGAGAGCGCAGGAGTGCAGGGTAGCGTGGCCGAGCGGTCCAAGGCGCTGGATTAAGGCTCCAGTCTCTTCGGGGGCGTGGGTTCGAATCCCACCGCTGCCAGTAGATGCTTTTGGAAGACTGCTGTGGCTGCTCAAAGTGATGCTGCGTGAACGTCCAAATTCAGCCGCTTTTACATTCCTTGCAATTCAGCCAAGTCGGTGCTGAAAGCCTGTCACGGCCTCTGCTCCTTCCTTACAGATGCACCGTGTTGAAGCAGGGACGTCAATAGTTTACAATCACAGTGAAGTTACTTCAAAACAGGAAAAATCGCTTGAATAAAGTAACAGTGGAAAGCAATAAGTAGGCAAAAGGATGGAAACAGCCAGTTTTACTCATTGAAAAAAATAACAGTGGAAAGCAATAAGTAGGCAAAAGGATGGAAACAGCCAGTTTTACTCATTGAAAAGGGCTTAGTGTGGTAGCGTTGCCTCTATTTCCGGAAGGTGGAAGGTGGAAAAAGGAATGGAAAGAAACTATCAACCTGGTAGCGTGGCCGAGTGGTCTAAGGCGCTGGATTTAGGCTCCAGTCTCTCTGGGGGCGTGGGTTCGAATCCCACCGCTGCCAGCTGTGGTTTTAATTACAGAGGCCCTGTGTGTACTCGATGAAGGTTCTGAAAACGTGGTGAGAGTACACTTTGCCTTTCAGCGGCCAGGTGCTCAGCCTATCTCCTTTCTGCTAAAGCAGTCAGACTGAGTCCTGCTCCCGGGGCACTGTTCTCCTCTGTGGTTAAGTGACTACCGAAAGTTTCATTGCTGACGATTTTAGTCAATCCTGTGTTGATCTGTTCTTCAGAATTCGCCTCAGACTTGCTGTGACAGCAACATTGCCGCAAGCCCTAACCTGCTAGGGATCAGGTTTGTTTTACGAAAAACAGGATTAGAATGCAGCTTTTCGCCCTAGTCAGCATCAGGGAGGCCTTTCCACCGGTCTTAGCGAGCCGGAGAGCGCAGGAGTGCAGGGTAGCGTGGCCGAGCGGTCCAAGGCGCTGGATTAAGGCTCCAGTCTCTTCGGGGGCGTGGGTTCGAATCCCACCGCTGCCAGTAGATGCTTTTGGAAGACTGCTGTGGCTGCTCAAAGTGATGCTGCGTGAACGTCCAAATTCAGCCGCTTTTACATTCCTTGCAATTCAGCCAAGTCGGTGCTGAAAGCCTGTCACGGCCTCTGCTCCTTCCTTACAGATGCACCGTGTTGAAGCAGGGACGTCAATAGTTTACAATCACAGTGAAGTTACTTCAAAACAGGAAAAATCGCTTGAATAAAATAACAGTGGAAAGCAATAAGTAGGCAAAAGGATGGAAACAGCCAGTTTTACTCATTGAAAAAAATAACAGTGGAAAGCAATAAGTAGGCAAAAGGATGGAAACAGCCAGTTTTACTCATTGAAAAAAATAACAGTGGAAAGCAATAAGTAGGCAAAAGGATGGAAACAGCCAGTTTTACTCATTGAAAAGGGGTTAGTGTGATAGCGTTGCCTCTATTTCCGGAAGGTGGAAGGCGGAAAAAGGAATGGAAAGAAACTATCAATCTGGTAGCGTGGCCGAGTGGTCTAAGGCGCTGGATTTAGGCTCCAGTCTCTCTGGGGGCGTGGGTTCGAATCCCACCGCTGCCAGCTGTGGTTTTAATTACAGAGGCCCTGTGTGTACTCGATGAAGGTTCTGAAAACGTGGTGAGAGTACACTTTGCCTTTCAGCGGCCAGGTGCTCAGCCTATCTCCTTTCTGCTAAAGCAGTCAGACTGAGTCCTGCTCCCGGGGCACTGTTCTCTGTGGTTAAGTCATTGCTGACGATTTTAGTCAATACTGTGTTGATCTGTTCTTCAGAACTCACCTCAGACTTGCTGTGACAGCAACATTGCCGCAAGCCCTAACCTGCTAGGGATCAGGTTTGTTTTACGAAAAACAGGATTAGAATGCAGCTTTTCGCCCTAGTCAGCATCAGGGAGGCCTTTCCACCGGTCTTAGCGAGCCGGAGAGCGCAGGAGTGCAGGGTAGCGTGGCCGAGCGGTCCAAGGCGCTGGATTAAGGCTCCAGTCTCTTCGGGGGCGTGGGTTCGAATCCCACCGCTGCCAGTAGATGCTTTTGGAAGACTGCTGTGGCTGCGCAAAGTGATGCTGCGTGAACGTCCAAATTCAGCCGCTTTTACATTCCTTGCAATTCAGCCAAGTCGGTGCTGAAAGCCTGTCACGGCCTCTGCTCCTTCCTTACAGATGCACCGTGTTGAAGCAGGGACGTCAATAGTTTACAATCACAGTGAAGTTACTTCAAAACAGGAAAAATCGCTTGAATAAAATAACAGTGGAAAGCAATAAGTAGGCAAAAGGATGGAAACAGCCAGTTTTACTCATTGAAAAAAATAACAGTGGAAAGCAATAAGTAGGCAAAAGGATGGAAACAGCCAGTTTTACTCATTGAAAAGGGCTTAGTGTGGTAGCGTTGCCTCTATTTCCGGAAGGTGGAAGGTGAAAATTTTAAGTGAAAATTTTAAGTGAAAATTTTAAGTGAAAGCGGTCCAAGGCGCTGGATTAAGGCTCCAGTCTCTTCGGGGTCGTGGGTTCGAATCCCACCACTGCCAGTAGATGCTTTTGGAAGACTGCTGTGGCTGCGCAAAGTGATGCTGCGTGAACGTCCAAATTCAGCCGCTTTTACATTCCTTGCAATTCAGCCAAGTCGGTGCTGAAAGCCTGTCACGGCCTCTGCTCCTTCCTTACAGATGCACCGTGTTGAAGCAGGGACGTCAATAGTTTACAATCACAGTGAAGTTACTTCAAAACAGGAAAAATCGCTTGAATAAAATAACAGTGGAAAGCAATAAGTAGGCAAAAGGATGGAAACAGACAGTTTTACTCATTGAAAAAAATAACAGTGGAAAGCAATAAGTAGGCAAAAGGATGGAAACAGCCAGTTTTACTCATTGAAAAAAATAACAGTGGAAAGCAATAAGTAGGCAAAAGGATGGAAACAGCCAGTTTTACTCATTGAAAAGGGCTTAGTGTGGTAGCGTTGCCTCTATTTCCGGAAGGTGGAAGGCGGAAAAAGGAATGGAAAGAGACTATCAATTTGGTAGCGTGGCCTTGTGGTCTAAGGCGCTGGATTTAGGCTCCAGTCTCTCTGGGGGCGTGGGTTCGAATCCCACCGCTGCCAGCAGTGGTTTTAATTACAGAGGCCCTGTGTGTACTCGATGAAGGTTCTGAAAACGTGGTGAGAGTACACTTTGCCTTTCAGCGGCCAGGTGCTCAGCCTATCTCCTTTCTGCTAAAGCAGTCAGACTGAGTCCTGCTCCCGGGGCACTGTTCTCCTCTGTGGTTAAGTGACTACCGAAAGTTTCATTGCTGACGATTTTAGTCAATCCTGTGTTGATCTGTTCTTCAGAATTCGCCTCAGACTTGCTGTGACAGCAACATTGCCGCAAGCCCTAACCTGCTAGGGATCAGGTTTGTTTTACGAAAAACAGGATTAGAATGCAGCTTTTCGCCCTAGTCAGCATCAGGGAGGCCTTTCCACCGGTCTTAGCGAGCCGGAGAGCGCAGGAGTGCAGGGTAGCGTGGCCGAGCGGTCCAAGGCGCTGGATTAAGGCTCCAGTCTCTTCGGGGGCGTGGGTTCGAATCCCACCTCTGCCAGTAGATGCTTTTGGAAGACTGCTGTGGCTGCTCAAAGTGATGCTGCGTGAACGTCCAAATTCAGCCGCTTTTACATTCCTTGCAATTCAGCCAAGTCGGTGCTGAAAGCCTGTCACGGCCTCTGCTCCTTCCTTACAGATGCACCGTGTTGAAGCAGGGACGTCAATAGTTTACAATCACAGTGAAGTTACTTCAAAACAGGAAAAATCGCTTGAATAAAATAACAGTGGAAAGCAATAAGTAGGCAAAAGGATGGAAACAGCCAGTTTTACTCATTGAAAAAAATAACAGTGGAAAGCAATAAGTAGGCAAAAGGATGGAAACAGCCAGTTTTACTCATTGAAAAAAATAACAGTGGAAAGCAATAAGTAGGCAAAAGGATGGAAACAGCCAGTTTTACTCATTGAAAAGGGCTTAGTGTGGTAGCGTTGCCTCTATTTCCGGAAGGTGGAAGGTGGAAAAAGGAATGGAAAGAAACTATCAACCTGGTAGCGTGGCCGAGTGGTCTAAGGCGCTGGATTTAGGCTCCAGTCTCTCTGGGGGCGTGGGTTCGAATCCCACCGCTGCCAGCTGTGGTTTTAATTACAGAGGCCCTGTGTGTACTCGATGAAGGTTCTGAAAACGTGGTGAGAGTACACTTTGCCTTTCAGCGGCCAGGTGCTCAGCCTATCTCCTTTCTGCTAAAGCAGTCAGACTGAGTCCTGCTCCCGGGGCACTGTTCTCTGTGGTTAAGTCATTGCTGACGATTTTAGTCAATACTGTGTTGATCTGTTCTTCAGAACTCGCCTCAGACTTGCTGTGACAACAACATTGCCGCAAGCCCTAACCTGCTAGGGATCAGGTTTGTTTTACGAAAAACAGGATTAGAATGCAGCTTTTCGCCCTAGTCAGCATCAGGGAGGCCTTTCCACCGGTCTTAGCGAGCCGGAGAGCGCAGGAGTGCAGGGTAGCGTGGCCGAGCGGTCCAAGGCGCTGGATTAAGGCTCCAGTCTCTTCGGGGGCGTGGGTTCGAATCCCACCGCTGCCAGTAGATGCTTTTGGAAGACTGCTGTGGCTGCGCAAAGTGATGCTGCGTGAACGTCCAAATTCAGCCGCTTTTACATTCCTTGCAATTCAGCCAAGTCGGTGCTGAAAGCCTGTCACGGCCTCTGCTCCTTCCTTACAGATGCACCGTGTTGAAGCAGGGACGTCAATAGTTTACAATCACAGTGAAGTTACTTCAAAACAGGAAAAATCGCTTGAATAAAATAACAGTGGAAAGCAATAAGTAGGCAAAAGGATGGAAACAGCCAGTTTTACTCATTGAAAAAAATAACAGTGGAAAGCAATAAGTAGGCAAAAGGATGGAAACAGCCAGTTTTACTCATTGAAAAAAATAACAGTGGAAAGCAATAAGTAGGCAAAAGGATGGAAACAGCCAGTTTTACTCATTGAAAAGGGCTTAGTGTGGTAGCGTTGCCTCTATTTCCGGAAGGTGGAAGGCGGAAAAAGGAATGGAAAGAAACTATCAATCTGGTAGCGTGGCCGAGTGGTCTAAGGCGCTGGATTTAGGCTCCAGTCTCTCTGGGGGCGTGGGTTCGAATCCCACCGCTGCCAGCTGTGGTTTTAATTACAGAGGCCCTGTGTGTACTCGATGAAGGTTCTGAAAACGTGGTGAGAGTACACTTTGCCTTTCAGCGGCCAGGTGCTCAGCCTATCTCCTTTCTGCTAAAGCAGTCAGACTGAGTCCTGCTCCCGGGGCACTGTTCTCTGTGGTTAAGTCATTGCTGACGATTTTAGTCAATACTGTGTTGATCTGTTCTTCAGAACTCACCTCAGACTTGCTGTGACAGCAACATTGCCGCAAGCCCTAACCTGCTAGGGATCAGGTTTGTTTTACGAAAAACAGGATTAGAATGCAGCTTTTCGCCCTAGTCAGCATCAGGGAGGCCTTTCCACCGGTCTTAGCGAGCCGGAGAGCGCAGGAGTGCAGGGTAGCGTGGCCGAGCGGTCCAAGGCGCTGGATTAAGGCTCCAGTCTCTTCGGGGGCGTGGGTTCGAATCCCACCGCTGCCAGTAGATGCTTTTGGAAGACTGCTGTGGCTGCTCAAAGTGATGCTGCGTGAACGTCCAAATTCAGCCGCTTTTACATTCCTTGCAATTCAGCCAAGTCGGTGCTGAAAGCCTGTCACGGCCTCTGCTCCTTCCTTACAGATGCACCGTGTTGAAGCAGGGACGTCAATAGTTTACAATCACAGTGAAGTTACTTCAAAACAGGAAAAATCGCTTGAATAAAGTAACAGTGGAAAGCAATAAGTAGGCAAAAGGATGGAAACAGCCAGTTTTACTCATTGAAAAAAATAACAGTGGAAAGCAATAAGTAGGCAAAAGGATGGAAACAGCCAGTTTTACTCATTGAAAAGGGCTTAGTGTGGTAGCGTTGCCTCTATTTCCGGAAGGTGGAAGGTGGAAAAAGGAATGGAAAGAAACTATCAACCTGGTAGCGTGGCCGAGTGGTCTAAGGCGCTGGATTTAGGCTCCAGTCTCTCTGGGGGCGTGGGTTCGAATCCCACCGCTGCCAGCTGTGGTTTTAATTACAGAGGCCCTGTGTGTACTCGATGAAGGTTCTGAAAACGTGGTGAGAGTACACTTTGCCTTTCAGCGGCCAGGTGCTCAGCCTATCTCCTTTCTGCTAAAGCAGTCAGACTGAGTCCTGCTCCCGGGGCACTGTTCTCCTCTGTGGTTAAGTGACTACCGAAAGTTTCATTGCTGACGATTTTAGTCAATCCTGTGTTGATCTGTTCTTCAGAATTCGCCTCAGACTTGCTGTGACAGCAACATTGCCGCAAGCCCTAACCTGCTAGGGATCAGGTTTGTTTTACGAAAAACAGGATTAGAATGCAGCTTTTCGCCCTAGTCAGCATCAGGGAGGCCTTTCCACCGGTCTTAGCGAGCCGGAGAGCGCAGGAGTGCAGGGTAGCGTGGCCGAGCGGTCCAAGGCGCTGGATTAAGGCTCCAGTCTCTTCGGGGGCGTGGGTTCGAATCCCACCGCTGCCAGTAGATGCTTTTGGAAGACTGCTGTGGCTGCTCAAAGTGATGCTGCGTGAACGTCCAAATTCAGCCGCTTTTACATTCCTTGCAATTCAGCCAAGTCGGTGCTGAAAGCCTGTCACGGCCTCTGCTCCTTCCTTACAGATGCACCGTGTTGAAGCAGGGACGTCAATAGTTTACAATCACAGTGAAGTTACTTCAAAACAGGAAAAATCGCTTGAATAAAATAACAGTGGAAAGCAATAAGTAGGCAAAAGGATGGAAACAGCCAGTTTTACTCATTGAAAAAAATAACAGTGGAAAGCAATAAGTAGGCAAAAGGATGGAAACAGCCAGTTTTACTCATTGAAAAAAATAACAGTGGAAAGCAATAAGTAGGCAAAAGGATGGAAACAGCCAGTTTTACTCATTGAAAAGGGGTTAGTGTGATAGCGTTGCCTCTATTTCCGGAAGGTGGAAGGCGGAAAAAGGAATGGAAAGAAACTATCAATCTGGTAGCGTGGCCGAGTGGTCTAAGGCGCTGGATTTAGGCTCCAGTCTCTCTGGGGGCGTGGGTTCGAATCCCACCGCTGCCAGCTGTGGTTTTAATTACAGAGGCCCTGTGTGTACTCGATGAAGGTTCTGAAAACGTGGTGAGAGTACACTTTGCCTTTCAGCGGCCAGGTGCTCAGCCTATCTCCTTTCTGCTAAAGCAGTCAGACTGAGTCCTGCTCCCGGGGCACTGTTCTCTGTGGTTAAGTCATTGCTGACGATTTTAGTCAATACTGTGTTGATCTGTTCTTCAGAACTCACCTCAGACTTGCTGTGACAGCAACATTGCCGCAAGCCCTAACCTGCTAGGGATCAGGTTTGTTTTACGAAAAACAGGATTAGAATGCAGCTTTTCGCCCTAGTCAGCATCAGGGAGGCCTTTCCACCGGTCTTAGCGAGCCGGAGAGCGCAGGAGTGCAGGGTAGCGTGGCCGAGCGGTCCAAGGCGCTGGATTAAGGCTCCAGTCTCTTCGGGGGCGTGGGTTCGAATCCCACCGCTGCCAGTAGATGCTTTTGGAAGACTGCTGTGGCTGCGCAAAGTGATGCTGCGTGAACGTCCAAATTCAGCCGCTTTTACATTCCTTGCAATTCAGCCAAGTCGGTGCTGAAAGCCTGTCACGGCCTCTGCTCCTTCCTTACAGATGCACCGTGTTGAAGCAGGGACGTCAATAGTTTACAATCACAGTGAAGTTACTTCAAAACAGGAAAAATCGCTTGAATAAAATAACAGTGGAAAGCAATAAGTAGGCAAAAGGATGGAAACAGCCAGTTTTACTCATTGAAAAAAATAACAGTGGAAAGCAATAAGTAGGCAAAAGGATGGAAACAGCCAGTTTTACTCATTGAAAAGGGCTTAGTGTGGTAGCGTTGCCTCTATTTCCGGAAGGTGGAAGGTGGAAAAAGGAATGGAAAGAAACTATCAACCTGGTAGCGTGGCCGAGTGGTCTAAGGCGCTGGATTTAGGCTCCAGTCTCTCTGGGGGCGTGGGTTCGAATCCCACCGCTGCCAGCTGTGGTTTTAATTACAGAGGCCCTGTGTGTACTCGATGAAGGTTCTGAAATCGTGGTGAGAGTACACTTTGCCTTTCAGCGGCCAGGTGCTCAGCCTATCTCCTTTCTGCTAAAGCAGTCAGACTGAGTCCTGCTCCCGGGGCACTGTTCTCCTCTGTGGTTAAGTGACTACCGAAAGTTTCATTGCTGACGATTTTAGTCAATCCTGTGTTGATCTGTTCTTCAGAATTCGCCTCAGACTTGCTGTGACAGCAACATTGCCGCAAGCCCTAACCTGCTAGGGATCAGGTTTGTTTTACGAAAAACAGGATTAGAATGCAGCTTTTCGCCCTAGTCAGCATCAGGGAGGCCTTTCCACCGGTCTTAGCGAGCCGGAGAGCGCAGGAGTGCAGGGTAGCGTGGCCGAGCGGTCCAAGGCGCTGGATTAAGGCTCCAGTCTCTTCGGGGGCGTGGGTTCGAATCCCACCGCTGCCAGTAGATGCTTTTGGAAGACTGCTGTGGCTGCTCAAAGTGATGCTGCGTGAACGTCCAAATTCAGCCGCTTTTACATTCCTTGCAATTCAGCCAAGTCGGTGCTGAAAGCCTGTCACGGCCTCTGCTCCTTCCTTACAGATGCACCGTGTTGAAGCAGGGACGTCAATAGTTTACAATCACAGTGAAGTTACTTCAAAACAGGAAAAATCGCTTGAATAAAATAACAGTGGAAAGCAATAAGTAGGCAAAAGGATGGAAACAGCCAGTTTTACTCATTGAAAAAAATAACAGTGGAAAGCAATAAGTAGGCAAAAGGATGGAAACAGCCAGTTTTACTCATTGAAAAAAATAACAGTGGAAAGCAATAAGTAGGCAAAAGGATGGAAACAGCCAGTTTTACTCATTGAAAAGGGCTTAGTGTGGTAGCGTTGCCTCTATTTCCGGAAGGTGGAAGGTGGACAAAGGAATGGAAAGAAACTATCAACCTGGTAGCGTGGCCGAGTGGTCTAAGGCGCTGGATTTAGGCTCCAGTCTCTCTGGGGGCGTGGGTTCGAATCCCACCGCTGCCAGCTGTGGTTTTAATTACAGAGGCCCTGTGTGTACTCGATGAAGGTTCTGAAAACGTGGTGAGAGTACACTTTGCCTTTCAGCGGCCAGGTGCTCAGCCTATCTCCTTTCTGCTAAAGCAGTCAGACTGAGTCCTGCTCCCGGGGCACTGTTCTCCTCTGTGGTTAAGTGACTACCGAAAGTTTCATTGCTGACGATTTTAGTCAATCCTGTGTTGATCTGTTCTTCAGAATTCGCCTCAGACTTGCTGTGACAGCAACATTGCCGCAAGCCCTAACCTGCTAGGGATCTGGTTTGTTTTACGAAAAACAGGATTAGAATGCAGCTTTTCGCCCTAGTCAGCATCAGGGAGGCCTTTCCACCGGTCTTAGAGAGCCGGAGAGCGCAGGAGTGCAGGGTAGCGTGGCCGAGCGGTCCAAGGCGCTGGATTAAGGCTCCAGTCTCTTCGGGGGCGTGGGTTCGAATCCCACCGCTGCCAGTAGATGCTTTTGGAAGACTGCTGTGGCTGCGCAAAGTGATGCTGCGTGAACGTCCAAATTCAGCCGCTTTTACATTCATTGCAATTCAGCCAAGTCGGTGCTGAAAGCCTGTCACGGCGTCTGCTCCTTCCTTACAGATGCACCGTGTTGAAGCAGGGACGTCAATAGTTTACAATCACAGTGAAGTTACTTCAAAACAGGAAAAATCGCTTGAATAAAATAACAGTGGAAAGCAATAAGTAGGCAAAAGGATGGAAACAGCCAGTTTTACTCATTGAAAAAAATAACAGTGGAAAGCAATAAGTAGGCAAAAGGATGGAAACAGCCAGTTTTACTCATTGAAAAGGGCTTAGTGTGGTAGCGTTGCCTCTATTTCCGGAAGGTGGAAGGTGGAAAAAGGAATGGAAAGAAACTATCAACCTGGTAGCGTGGCCGAGTGGTCTAAGGCGCTGGATTTAGGCTCCAGTCTCTCTGGGGGCGTGGGTTCGAATCCCACCGCTGCCAGCTGTGGTTTTAATTACAGAGGCCCTGTGTGTACTCGATGAAGGTTCTGAAAACGTGGTGAGAGTACACTTTGCCTTTCAGCGGCCAGGTGCTCAGCCTATCTCCTTTCTGCTAAAGCAGTCAGACTGAGTCCTGCTCCCGGGGCACTGTTCTCCTCTGTGGTTAAGTGACTACCGAAAGTTTCATTGCTGACGATTTTAGTCAATCCTGTGTTGATCTGTTCTTCAGAATTCGCCTCAGACTTGCTGTGACAGCAACATTGCCGCAAGCCCTAACCTGCTAGGGATCAGGTTTGTTTTACGAAAAACAGGATTAGAATGCAGCTTTTCGCCCTAGTCAGCATCAGGGAGGCCTTTCCACCGGTCTTAGCGAGCCGGAGAGCGCAGGAGTGCAGGGTAGCGTGGCCGAGCGGTCCAAGGCGCTGGATTAAGGCTCCAGTCTCTTCGGGGGCGTGGGTTCGAATCCCACCGCTGCCAGTAGATGCTTTTGGAAGACTGCTGTGGCTGCTCAAAGTGATGCTGCGTGAACGTCCAAATTCAGCCGCTTTTACATTCCTTGCAATTCAGCCAAGTCGGTGCTGAAAGCCTGTCACGGCCTCTGCTCCTTCCTTACAGATGCACCGTGTTGAAGCAGGGACGTCAATAGTTTACAATCACAGTGAAGTTACTTCAAAACAGGAAAAATCGCTTGAATAAAATAACAGTGGAAAGCAATAAGTAGGCAAAAGGATGGAAACAGCCAGTTTTACTCATTGAAAAAAATAACAGTGGAAAGCAATAAGTAGGCAAAAGGATGGAAACAGCCAGTTTTACTCATTGAAAAGGGCTTAGTGTGGTAGCGTTGCCTCTATTTCCGGAAGGTGGAAGGCGGAAAAAGGAATGGAAAGAAACTATCAATCTGGTAGCGTGGCCGAGTGGTCTAAGGCGCTGGATTTAGGCTCCAGTCTCTCTGGGGGCGTGGGTTCGAATCCCACCGCTGCCAGCTGTGGTTTTAATTACAGAGGCCCTGTGTGTACTCGATGAAGTTTCTGAAAACGTGGTGAGAGTACACTTTGCCTTTCAGCGGCCAGGTGCTCAGCCTATCTCCTTTCTGCTAAAGCAGTCAGACTGAGTCCTGCTCCCGGGGCACTGTTCTCTGTGGTTAAGTCATTGCTGACGATTTTAGTCAATACTGTGTTGATCTGTTCTTCAGAACTCGCCTCAGACTTGCTGTGACAACAACATTGCCGCAAGCCCTAACCTGCTAGGGATCAGGTTTGTTTTGCAGCTTTTCGCCCTAGTCAGCATCAGGGAGGCCTTTCCACCGGTCTTAGCGAGCCGGAGAGCGCAGGAGTGCAGGGTAGCGTGGCCGATCGGTCCAAGGCGCTGGATTAAGGCTCCAGTCTCTTTGGGGTCGTGGGTTCGAATCCCACCGCTGCCAGTAGATGCTTTTGGAAGACTGCTGTGGCTGCGCAAAGTGATGCTGCGTGAACGTCCAAATTCAGCCGCTTTTACATTCCTTGCAATTCAGCCAAGTCGGTGCTGAAAGCCTGTCACGGCCTCTGCTCCTTCCTTACAGATGCACCGTGTTGAAGCAGGGACGTCAATAGTTTACAATCACAGTGAAGTTACTTCAAAACAGGAAAAATCGCTTGAATAAAATAACAGTGGAAAGCAATAAGTAGGCAAAAGGATGGAAACAGACAGTTTTACTCATTGAAAAAAATAACAGTGGAAAGCAATAAGTAGGCAAAAGGATGGAAACAGCCAGTTTTACTCATTGAAAAGGGCTTAGTGTGGTAGCGTTGCCTCTATTTCCGTAAGGTGGAAGGTGGAAATTTTAAGTGAAAATTTTAAGTGAAAATTTTAAGTGAAAATTTTAAGTGAAAGCGGTCCAAGGTGCTGGATTAAGGCTCCAGTCTCTTCGGGGTCGTGGGTTCGAATCCCACCGCTGCCAGTAGATGCTTTTGGAAGACTGCTGTGGCTGCGCAAAGTGATGCTGCGTGAACGTCCAAATTCAGCCGCTTTTACATTCCTTGCAATTCAGCCAAGTCGGTGCTGAAAGCCTGTCACGGCCTCTGCTCCTTCCTTACAGATGCACCGTGTTGAAGCAAGGACGTCAATAGTTTACAATCACAGTGAAGTTACTTCAAAACAGGAAAAATCGCTTGAATAAAATAACAGTGGAAAGCAATAAGTAGGCAAAAGGATGGAAACAGCCAGTTTTACTCATTGAAAAAAATAACAGTGGAAAGCAATAAGTAGGCAAAAGGATGGAAACAGCCAGTTTTACTCATTGAAAAAAATAACAGTGGAAAGCAATAAGTAGGCAAAAGGATGGAAACAGCCAGTTTTACTCATTGAAAAGGGCTTAGTGTGGTAGCGTTGCCTCTATTTCCGGAAGGTGGAAGGCGGAAAAAGGAATGGAGAGAAACTATCAATCTGGTAGCGTGGCCTTGTGGTCTAAGGCACTGGATTTAGGCTCCAGTCTCTCTGGGGGCGTGGGTTCGAATCCCACTGCTGCCAGCTGTGGTTTTAATTACAGAGGCCCTGTGTGTACTCGATGAAGGTTCTGAAAACGTGGTGAGAGTACACTTTGCCTTTCAGCGGCCAGGTGCTCAGCCTATCTCCTTTCTGCTAAAGCAGTCAGACTGAGTCCTGCTCCCGGGGCACTGTTCTCCTCTGTGGTTAAGTGACTACCGAAAGTTTCATTGCTGACGATTTTAGTCAATCCTGTGTTGATCTGTTCTTCAGAATTCGCCTCAGACTTGCTGTGACAGCAACATTGCCGCAAGCCCTAACCTGCTAGGGATCAGGTTTGTTTTACGAAAAACAGGATTAGAATGCAGCTTTTCGCCCTAGTCAGCATCAGGGAGGCCTTTCCACCGGTCTTAGCGAGCCGGAGAGCGCAGGAGTGCAGGGTAGCGTGGCCGAGCGGTCCAAGGCGCTGGATTAAGGCTCCAGTCTCTTCGGGGGCGTGGGTTCGAATCCCACCTCTGCCAGTAGATGCTTTTGGAAGACTGCTGTGGCTGCTCAAAGTGATGCTGCGTGAACGTCCAAATTCAGCCGCTTTTACATTCCTTGCAATTCAGCCAAGTCGGTGCTGAAAGCCTGTCACGGCCTCTGCTCCTTCCTTACAGATGCACCGTGTTGAAGCAGGGACGTCAATAGTTTACAATCACAGTGAAGTTACTTCAAAACAGGAAAAATCGCTTGAATAAAATAACAGTGGAAAGCAATAAGTAGGCAAAAGGATGGAAACAGCCAGTTTTACTCATTGAAAAAAATAACAGTGGAAAGCAATAAGTAGGCAAAAGGATGGAAACAGCCAGTTTTACTCATTGAAAAAAATAACAGTGGAAAGCAATAAGTAGGCAAAAGGATGGAAACAGCCAGTTTTACTCATTGAAAAGGGCTTAGTGTGGTAGCGTTGCCTCTATTTCCGGAAGGTGGAAGGTGGAAAAAGGAATGGAAAGAAACTATCAACCTGGTAGCGTGGCCGAGTGGTCTAAGGCGCTGGATTTAGGCTCCAGTCTCTCTTGGGGCGTGGGTTCGAATCCCACCGCTGCCAGCTGTGGTTTTAATTACAGAGGCCCTGTGTGTACTCGATGAAGGTTCTGAAAACGTGGTGAGAGTACACTTTGCCTTTCAGCGGCCAGGTGCTCAGCCTATCTCCTTTCTGCTAAAGCAGTCAGACTGAGTCCTGCTCCCGGGGCACTGTTCTCCTCTGTGGTTAAGTGACTACCGAAAGTTTCATTGCTGACGATTTTAGTCAATCCTGTGTTGATCTGTTCTTCAGAATTCGCCTCAGACTTGCTGTGACAGCAACATTGCCGCAAGCCCTAACCTGCTAGGGATCAGGTTTGTTTTACGAAAAACAGGATTAGAATGCAGCTTTTCGCCCTAGTCAGCATCAGGGAGGCCTTTCCACCGGTCTTAGCGAGCCGGAGAGCGCAGGAGTGCAGGGTAGCGTGGCCGAGCGGTCCAAGGCGCTGGATTAAGGCTCCAGTCTCTTCGGGGGCGTGGGTTCGAATCCCACCGCTGCCAGTAGATGCTTTTGGAAGACTGCTGTGGCTGCTCAAAGTGATGCTGCGTGAACGTCCAAATTCAGCCGCTTTTACATTCCTTGCAATTCAGCCAAGTCGGTGCTGAAAGCCTGTCACGGCCTCTGCTCCTTCCTTACAGATGCACCGTGTTGAAGCAGGGACGTCAATAGTTTACAATCACAGTGAAGTTACTTCAAAACAGGAAAAATCGCTTGAATAAAATAACAGTGGAAAGCAATAAGTAGGCAAAAGGATGGAAACAGCCAGTTTTACTCATTGAAAAAAATAACAGTGGAAAGCAATAAGTAGGCAAAAGGATGGAAACAGCCAGTTTTACTCATTGAAAAAAATAACAGTGGAAAGCAATAAGTAGGCAAAAGGATGGAAACAGCCAGTTTTACTCATTGAAAAGGGCTTAGTGTGGTAGCGTTGCCTCTATTTCCGGAAGGTGGAAGGTGGACAAAGGAATGGAAAGAAACTATCAACCTGGTAGCGTGGCCGAGTGGTCTAAGGCGCTGGATTTAGGCTCCAGTCTCTCTGGGGGCGTGGGTTCGAATCCCACCGCTGCCAGCTGTGGTTTTAATTACAGAGGCCCTGTGTGTACTCGATGAAGGTTCTGAAAACGTGGTGAGAGTACACTTTGCCTTTCAGCGGCCAGGTGCTCAGCCTATCTCCTTTCTGCTAAAGCAGTCAGACTGAGTCCTGCTCCCGGGGCACTGTTCTCCTCTGTGGTTAAGTGACTACCGAAAGTTTCATTGCTGACGATTTTAGTCAATCCTGTGTTGATCTGTTCTTCAGAATTCGCCTCAGACTTGCTGTGACAGCAACATTGCCGCAAGCCCTAACCTGCTAGGGATCTGGTTTGTTTTACGAAAAACAGGATTAGAATGCAGCTTTTCGCCCTAGTCAGCATCAGGGAGGCCTTTCCACCGGTCTTAGAGAGCCGGAGAGCGCAGGAGTGCAGGGTAGCGTGGCCGAGCGGTCCAAGGCGCTGGATTAAGGCTCCAGTCTCTTCGGGGGCGTGGGTTCGAATCCCACCGCTGCCAGTAGATGCTTTTGGAAGACTGCTGTGGCTGCGCAAAGTGATGCTGCGTGAACGTCCAAATTCAGCCGCTTTTACATTCATTGCAATTCAGCCAAGTCGGTGCTGAAAGCCTGTCACGGCGTCTGCTCCTTCCTTACAGATGCACCGTGTTGAAGCAGGGACGTCAATAGTTTACAATCACAGTGAAGTTACTTCAAAACAGGAAAAATCGCTTGAATAAAATAACAGTGGAAAGCAATAAGTAGGCAAAAGGATGGAAACAGCCAGTTTTACTCATTGAAAAAAATAACAGTGGAAAGCAATAAGTAGGCAAAAGGATGGAAACAGCCAGTTTTACTCATTGAAAAGGGCTTAGTGTGGTAGCGTTGCCTCTATTTCCGGAAGGTGGAAGGTGGAAAAAGGAATGGAAAGAAACTATCAACCTGGTAGCGTGGCCGAGTGGTCTAAGGCGCTGGATTTAGGCTCCAGTCTCTCTGGGGGCGTGGGTTCGAATCCCACCGCTGCCAGCTGTGGTTTTAATTACAGAGGCCCTGTGTGTACTCGATGAAGGTTCTGAAAACGTGGTGAGAGTACACTTTGCCTTTCAGCGGCCAGGTGCTCAGCCTATCTCCTTTCTGCTAAAGCAGTCAGACTGAGTCCTGCTCCCGGGGCACTGTTCTCCTCTGTGGTTAAGTGACTACCGAAAGTTTCATTGCTGACGATTTTAGTCAATCCTGTGTTGATCTGTTCTTCAGAATTCGCCTCAGACTTGCTGTGACAGCAACATTGCCGCAAGCCCTAACCTGCTAGGGATCAGGTTTGTTTTACGAAAAACAGGATTAGAATGCAGCTTTTCGCCCTAGTCAGCATCAGGGAGGCCTTTCCACCGGTCTTAGCGAGCCGGAGAGCGCAGGAGTGCAGGGTAGCGTGGCCGAGCGGTCCAAGGCGCTGGATTAAGGCTCCAGTCTCTTCGGGGGCGTGGGTTCGAATCCCACCGCTGCCAGTAGATGCTTTTGGAAGACTGCTGTGGCTGCTCAAAGTGATGCTGCGTGAACGTCCAAATTCAGCCGCTTTTACATTCCTTGCAATTCAGCCAAGTCGGTGCTGAAAGCCTGTCACGGCCTCTGCTCCTTCCTTACAGATGCACCGTGTTGAAGCAGGGACGTCAATAGTTTACAATCACAGTGAAGTTACTTCAAAACAGGAAAAATCGCTTGAATAAAATAACAGTGGAAAGCAATAAGTAGGCAAAAGGATGGAAACAGCCAGTTTTACTCATTGAAAAAAATAACAGTGGAAAGCAATAAGTAGGCAAAAGGATGGAAACAGCCAGTTTTACTCATTGAAAAAAATAACAGTGGAAAGCAATAAGTAGGCAAAAGGATGGAAACAGCCAGTTTTACTCATTGAAAAGGGCTTAGTGTGGTAGCGTTGCCTCTATTTCCGGAAGGTGGAAGGTGGAAAAAGGAATGGAAAGAAACTATCAACCTGGTAGCGTGGCCGAGTGGTCTAAGGCGCTGGATTTAGGCTCCAGTCTCTCTGGGGGCGTGGGTTCGAATCCCACTGCTGCCAGCTGTGGTTTTAATTACAGAGGCCCTGTGTGTACTCGATGAAGGTTCTGAAAACGTGGTGAGAGTACACTTTGCCTTTCAGCGGCCAGGTGCTCAGCCTATCTCCTTTCTGCTAAAGCAGTCAGACTGAGTCCTGCTCCCGGGGCACTGTTCTCTGTGGTTAAGTCATTGCTGACGATTTTAGTCAATACTGTGTTGATCTGTTCTTCAGAACTCGCCTCAGACTTGCTGTGACAACAACATTGCCGCAAGCCCTAACCTGCTAGGGATCAGGTTTGTTTTACGAAAAACAGGATTAGAATGCAGCTTTTCGCCCTAGTCAGCATCAGGGAGGCCTTTCCACCGGTCTTAGCGAGCCGGAGAGCGCAGGAGTGCAGGGTAGCGTGGCCGAGCGGTCCAAGGCGCTGGATTAAGGCTCCAGTCTCTTCGGGGGCGTGGGTTCGAATCCCACCGCTGCCAGTAGATGCTTTTGGAAGACTGCTGTGGCTGCGCAAAGTGATGCTGCGTGAACGTCCAAATTCAGCCGCTTTTACATTCCTTGCAATTCAGCCAAGTCGGTGCTGAAAGCCTGTCACGGCCTCTGCTCCTTCCTTACAGATGCACCGTGTTGAAGCAGGGACGTCAATAGTTTACAATCACAGTGAAGTTACTTCAAAACAGGAAAAATCGCTTGAATAAAATAACAGTGGAAAGCAATAAGTAGGCAAAAGGATGGAAACAGCCAGTTTTACTCATTGAAAAAAATAACAGTGGAAAGCAATAAGTAGGCAAAAGGATGGAAACAGCCAGTTTTACTCATTGAAAAAAATAACAGTGGAAAGCAATAAGTAGGCAAAAGGATGGAAACAGCCAGTTTTACTCATTGAAAAGGGCTTAGTGTGGTAGCGTTGCCTCTATTTCCGGAAGGTGGAAGGTGGAAAAAGGAATGGAAAGAAACTATCAACCTGGTAGCGTGGCCGAGTGGTCTAAGGCGCTGGATTTAGGCTCCAGTCTCTCTGGGGGCGTGGGTTCGAATCCCACCGCTGCCAGCTGTGGTTTTAATTACAGAGGCCCTGTGTGTACTCGATGAAGGTTCTGAAAACGTGGTGAGAGTACACTTTGCCTTTCAGCGGCCAGGTGCTCAGCCTATCTCCTTTCTGCTAAAGCAGTCAGACTGAGTCCTGCTCCCGGGGCACTGTTCTCTGTGGTTAAGTCATTGCTGACGATTTTAGTCAATACTGTGTTGATCTGTTCTTCAGAACTCGCCTCAGACTTGCTGTGACAACAACATTGCCGCAAGCCCTAACCTGCTAGGGATCAGGTTTGTTTTACGAAAAACAGGATTAGAATGCAGCTTTTCGCCCTAGTCAGCATCAGGGAGGCCTTTCCACCGGTCTTAGAGAGCCGGAGAGCGCAGGAGTGCAGGGTAGCGTGGCCGAGCGGTCCAAGGCGCTGGATTAAGGCTCCATTCTCTTTGGGGGTAGTGGGTTCGAATCCCACCGGTGCCAGTAGATGCTTTTGGAAGACTGCTGTGGCTGCTCAAAGTGATGCTGCGTGAACGTCCAAATTCAGCCGCTTTTACATTCCTTGCAATTCAGCCAAGTCGGTGCTGAAAGCCTGTCACGGCCTCTGCTCCTTCCTTACAGATGCACCGTGTTGAAGCAGGGACGTCAATAGTTTACAATCACAGTGAAGTTACTTCAAAACAGGAAAAATCGCTTGAATAAAATAACAGTGGAAAGCAATAAGTAGGCAAAAGGATGGAAACAGCCAGTTTTACTCATTGAAAAGGGCTTAGTGTGGTAGCGTTGCCTCTATTTCCGGAAGGTGGAAGGTGGAAAAAGGAATGGAAAGAAACTACCAACCTGGTAGCGTGGCCGAGTGGTCTAAGGCGCTGGATTTAGGCTCCAGTCTCTCTGGGGGCGTGGGTTCGAATCCCACCGCTGCCAGCTGTGGTTTTAATTACAGAGGCCCTGTGTGTACTCGATGAAGGTTCTGAAAACGTGGTGAGAGTACACTTTGCCTTTCAGCGGCCAGGTGCTCAGCCTATCTCCTTTCTGCTAAAGCAGTCAGACTGAGTCCTGCTCCCGGGGCACTGTTCTCTGTGGTTAAGTCATTGCTGACGATTTTAGTCAATACTGTGTTGATCTGTTCTTCAGAACTCACCTCAGACTTGCTGTGACAGCAACATTGCCGCAAGCCCTAACCTGCTAGGGATCAGGTTTGTTTTACGAAAAACAGGATTAGAATGCAGCTTTTCGCCCTAGTCAGCATCAGGGAGGCCTTTCCACCGGTCTTAGCGAGCCGGAGAGCGCAGGAGTGCAGGGTAGCGTGGCCGAGCGGTCCAAGGCGCTGGATTAAGGCTCCAGTCTCTTCGGGGGCGTGGGTTCGAATCCCACCGCTGCCAGTAGATGCTTTTGGAAGACTGCTGTGGCTGCGCAAAGTGATGCTGCGTGAACGTCCAAATTCAGCCGCTTTTACATTCCTTGCAATTCAGCCAAGTCGGTGCTGAAAGCCTGTCACGGCCTCTGCTCCTTCCTTACAGATGCACCGTGTTGAAGCAGGGACGTCAATAGTTTACAATCACAGTGAAGTTACTTCAAAACAGGAAAAATCGCTTGAATAAAATAACAGTGGAAAGCAATAAGTAGGCAAAAGGATGGAAACAGCCAGTTTTACTCATTGAAAAAAATAACAGTGGAAAGCAATAAGTAGGCAAAAGGATGGAAACAGCCAGTTTTACTCATTGAAAAGGGCTTAGTGTGGTAGCGTTGCCTCTATTTCCGGAAGGTGGAAGGTGGAAAAAGGAATGGAAAGAAACTATCAACCTGGTAGCGTGGCCGAGTGGTCTAAGGCGCTGGATTTAGGCTCCAGTCTCTCTGGGGGCGTGGGTTCGAATCCCACCGCTGCCAGCTGTGGTTTTAATTACAGAGGCCCTGTGTGTACTCGATGAAGGTTCTGAAAACGTGGTGAGAGTACACTTTGCCTTTCAGCGGCCAGGTGCTCAGCCTATCTCCTTTCTGCTAAAGCAGTCAGACTGAGTCCTGCTCCCGGGGCACTGTTCTCTGTGGTTAAGTCATTGCTGACGATTTTAGTCAATACTGTGTTGATCTGTTCTTCAGAACTCGCCTCAGACTTGCTGTGACAACAACATTGCCGCAAGCCCTAACCTGCTAGGGATCAGGTTTGTTTTACGAAAAACAGGATTAGAATGCAGCTTTTCGCCCTAGTCAGCATCAGGGAGGCCTTTCCACCGGTCTTAGCGAGCCGGAGAGCGCAGGAGTGCAGGGTAGCGTGGCCGAGCGGTCCAAGGCGCTGGATTCAGGCTCCAGTCTCTTCGGGGGCGTGGGTTCGAATCCCACCGCTGCCAGTAGATGCTTTTGGAAGACTGCTGTGGCTGCGCAAAGTGATGCTGCGTGAACGTCCAAATTCAGCCGCTTTTACATTCCTTGCAATTCAGCCAAGTCGGTGCTGAAAGCCTGTCACGGCCTCTGCTCCTTCCTTACAGATGCACCGTGTTGAAGCAGGGACGTCAATAGTTTACAATCACAGTGAAGTTACTTCAAAACAGGAAAAATCGCTTGAATAAAATAACAGTGGAAAGCAATAAGTAGGCAAAAGGATGGAAACAGCCAGTTTTACTCATTGAAAAAAATAACAGTGGAAAGCAATAAGTAGGCAAAAGGATGGAAACAGCCAGTTTTACTCATTGAAAAGGGCTTAGTGTGGTAGCGTTGCCTCTATTTCCGGAAGGTGGAAGGTGGAAATTTTAAGTGAAAATTTTAAGTGAAAATTTTAAGTGAAAATTTTAAGTGAAAGCGGTCCAAGGTGCTGGATTAAGGCTCCAGTCTCTTCGGGGTCGTGGGTTCGAATCCCACCGCTGCCAGTAGATGCTTTTGGAAGACTGCTGTGGCTGCGCAAAGTGATGCTGCGTGAACGTCCAAATTCAGCCGCTTTTACATTCCTTGCAATTCAGCCAAGTCGGTGCTGAAAGCCTGTCACGGCCTCTGCTCCTTCCTTACAGATGCACCGTGTTGAAGCAGGGACGTCAATAGTTTACAATCACAGTGAAGTTACTTCAAAACAGGAAAAATCGCTTGAATAAAATAACAGTGGAAAGCAATAAGTAGGCAATAGGATGGAAACAGCCAGTTTTACTCATTGAAAAAAATAACAGTGGAAAGCAATAAGTAGGCAAAAGGATGGAAACAGCCAGTTTTACTCATTGAAAAAAATAACAGTGGAAAGCAATAAGTAGGCAAAAGGATGGAAACAGCCAGTTTTACTCATTGAAAAGGGCTTAGTGTGGTAGCGTTGCCTCTATTTCCGGAAGGTGGAAGGCGGAAAAAGGAATGGAAAGAAACTATCAATCTGGTAGCGTGGCCTTGTGGTCTAAGGCGCTGGATTTAGGCTCCAGTCTCTCTGGGGGCGTGGGTTCGAATCCCACTGCTGCCAGCTGTGGTTTTAATTACAGAGGCCCTGTGTGTACTCGATGAAGGTTCTGAAAACGTGGTGAGAGTACACTTTGCCTTTCAGCGGCCAGGTGCTCAGCCTATCTCCTTTCTGCTAAAGCAGTCAGACTGAGTCCTGCTCCCGGGGCACTGTTCTCCTCTGTGGTTAAGTGACTACCGAAAGTTTCATTGCTGACGATTTTAGTCAATCCTGTGTTGATCTGTTCTTCAGAATTCGCCTCAGACTTGCTGTGACAGCAACATTGCCGCAAGCCCTAACCTGCTAGGGATCAGGTTTGTTTTACGAAAAACAGGATTAGAATGCAGCTTTTCGCCCTAGTCAGCATCAGGGAGGCCTTTCCACCGGTCTTAGCGAGCCGGAGAGCGCAGGAGTGCAGGGTAGCGTGGCCGAGCGGTCCAAGGCGCTGGATTAAGGCTCCAGTCTCTTCGGGGGCGTGGGTTCGAATCCCACCTCTTCCAGTAGATGCTTTTGGAAGACTGCTGTGGCTGCTCAAAGTGATGCTGCGTGAACGTCCAAATTCAGCCGCTTTTACATTCCTTGCAATTCAGCCAAGTCGGTGCTGAAAGCCTGTCACGGCCTCTGCTCCTTCCTTACAGATGCACCGTGTTGAAGCAGGGACGTCAATAGTTTACAATCACAGTGAAGTTACTTCAAAACAGGAAAAATCGCTTGAATAAAATAACAGTGGAAAGCAATAAGTAGGCAAAAGGATGGAAACAGCCAGTTTTACTCATTGAAAAAAATAACAGTGGAAAGCAATAAGTAGGCAAAAGGATGGAAACAGCCAGTTTTACTCATTGAAAAAAATAACAGTGGAAAGCAATAAGTAGGCAAAAGGATGGAAACAGCCAGTTTTACTCATTGAAAAGGGCTTAGTGTGGTAGCGTTGCCTCTATTTCCGGAAGGTGGAAGGTGGAAAAAGGAATGGAAAGAAACTATCAACCTGGTAGCGTGGCCGAGTGGTCTAAGGCGCTGGATTTAGGCTCCAGTCTCTCTGGGGGCGTGGGTTCGAATCCCACCGCTGCCAGCTGTGGTTTTAATTACAGAGGCCCTGTGTGTACTCGATGAAGGTTCTGAAAACGTGGTGAGAGTACACTTTGCCTTTCAGCGGCCAGGTGCTCAGCCTATCTCCTTTCTGCTAAAGCAGTCAGACTGAGTCCTGCTCCCGGGGCACTGTTCTCTGTGGTTAAGTCATTGCTGACGATTTTAGTCAATACTGTGTTGATCTGTTCTTCAGAACTCGCCTCAGACTTGCTGTGACAACAACATTGCCGCAAGCCCTAACCTGCTAGGGATCAGGTTTGTTTTACGAAAAACAGGATTAGAATGCAGCTTTTCGCCCTAGTCAGCATCAGGGAGGCCTTTCCACCGGTCTTAGCGAGCCGGAGAGCGCAGGAGTGCAGGGTAGCGTGGCCGAGCGGTCCAAGGCGCTGGATTAAGGCTCCAGTCTCTTCGGGGGCGTGGGTTCGAATCCCACCGCTGCCAGTAGATGCTTTTGGAAGACTGCTGTGGCTGCGCAAAGTGATGCTGCGTGAACGTCCAAATTCAGCCGCTTTTACATTCCTTGCTATTCAGCCAAGTCGGTGCTGAAAGCCTGTCACGGCCTCTGCTCCTTCCTTACAGATGGATCTGTTCTTCAGAATTCGCCTCAGACTTGCTGTGACAGCAACATTGCCGCAAGCCCTAACCTGCTAGGGATCTGGTTTGTTTTATGAAAAACAGGATTAGAATGCAGCTTTTCGCCCTAGTCAGCATCAGGGAGGCCTTTCCACCGGTCTTAGAGAGCCGGAGAGCGCAGGAGTGCAGGGTAGCGTGGCCGAGCGGTCCAAGGCGCTGGATTAAGGCTCCAGTCTCTTCGGGGTCGTGGGTTCGAATCCCACCGGTGCCAGTAGATGCTTTTGGAAGACTGCTGTGGCTGCTCAAAGTGATGCTGCGTGAACGTCCAAATTCAGCCGCTTTTACATTCCTTGCAATTCAGCCAAGTCGGTGCTGAAAGCCTGTCACGGCCTCTGCTCCTTCCTTACAGATGCACCGTGTTGAAGCAGGGACGTCAATAGTTTACAATCACAGTGAAGTTACTTCAAAACAGGAAAAATCGCTTGAATAAAATAACAGTGGAAAGCAATAAGTAGGCAAAAGGATGGAAACAGCCAGTTTTACTCATTGAAAAAAATAACAGTGGAAAGCAATAAGTAGGCAAAAGGATGGAAACAGCCAGTTTTACTCATTGAAAAGGGCTTAGTGTGGTAGCGTTGCCTCTATTTCCGGAAGGTGGAAGGTGGAAAAAGGAATGGAAAGAAACTATCAACCTGGTAGCGTGGCCGAGTGGTCTAAGGCGCTGGATTTAGGCTCCAGTCTCTCTGGGGGCGTGGGTTCGAATCCCACCGCTGCCAGCTGTGGTTTTAATTACAGAGGCCCTGTGTGTACTCGATGAAGGTTCTGAAAACGTGGTGAGAGTACACTTTGCCTTTCAGCGGCCAGGTGCTCAGCCTATCTCCTTTCTGCTAAAGCAGTCAGACTGAGTCCTGCTCCCGGGGCACTGTTCTCCTCTGTGGTTAAGTGACTACCGAAAGTTTCATTGCTGACGATTTTAGTCAATCCTGTGTTGATCTGTTCTTCAGAATTCGCCTCAGACTTGCTGTGACAGCAACATTGCCGCAAGCCCTAACCTGCTAGGGATCAGGTTTGTTTTACGAAAAACAGGATTAGAATGCAGCTTTTCGCCCTAGTCAGCATCAGGGAGGCCTTTCCACCGGTCTTAGCGAGCCGGAGAGCGCAGGAGTGCAGGGTAGCGTGGCCGAGCGGTCCAAGGCGCTGGATTAAGGCTCCAGTCTCTTCGGGGGCGTGGGTTCGAATCCCACCTCTGCCAGTAGATGCTTTTGGAAGACTGCTGTGGCTGCTCAAAGTGATGCTGCGTGAACGTCCAAATTCAGCCGCTTTTACATTCCTTGCAATTCAGCCAAGTCGGTGCTGAAAGCCTGTCACGGCCTCTGCTCCTTCCTTACAGATGCACCGTGTTGAAGCAGGGACGTCAATAGTTTACAATCACAGTGAAGTTACTTCAAAACAGGAAAAATCGCTTGAATAAAATAACAGTGGAAAGCAATAAGTAGGCAAAAGGATGGAAACAGCCAGTTTTACTCATTGAAAAAAATAACAGTGGAAAGCAATAAGTAGGCAAAAGGATGGAAACAGCCAGTTTTACTCATTGAAAAAAATAACAGTGGAAAGCAATAAGTAGGCAAAAGGATGGAAACAGCCAGTTTTACTCATTGAAAAGGGCTTAGTGTGGTAGCGTTGCCTCTATTTCCGGAAGGTGGAAGGTGGAAAAAGGAATGGAAAGAAACTATCAACCTGGTAGCGTGGCCGAGTGGTCTAAGGCGCTGGATTTAGGCTCCAGTCTCTCTGGGGGCGTGGGTTCGAATCCCACCGCTGCCAGCTGTGGTTTTAATTACAGAGGCCCTGTGTGTACTCGATGAAGGTTCTGAAAACGTGGTGAGAGTACACTTTGCCTTTCAGCGGCCAGGTGCTCAGCCTATCTCCTTTCTGCTAAAGCAGTCAGACTGAGTCCTGCTCCCGGGGCACTGTTCTCTGTGGTTAAGTCATTGCTGACGATTTTAGTCAATACTGTGTTGATCTGTTCTTCAGAACTCGCCTCAGACTTGCTGTGACAACAACATTGCCGCAAGCCCTAACCTGCTAGGGATCAGGTTTGTTTTACGAAAAACAGGATTAGAATGCAGCTTTTCGCCCTAGTCAGCATCAGGGAGGCCTTTCCACCGGTCTTAGCGAGCCGGAGAGCGCAGGAGTGCAGGGTAGCGTGGCCGAGCGGTCCAAGGCGCTGGATTAAGGCTCCAGTCTCTTCGGGGGCGTGGGTTCGAATCCCACCGCTGCCAGTAGATGCTTTTGGAAGACTGCTGTGGCTGCGCAAAGTGATGCTGCGTGAACGTCCAAATTCAGCCGCTTTTACATTCCTTGCTATTCAGCCAAGTCGGTGCTGAAAGCCTGTCACGGCCTCTGCTCCTTCCTTACAGATGGATCTGTTCTTCAGAATTCGCCTCAGACTTGCTGTGACAGCAACATTGCCGCAAGCCCTAACCTGCTAGGGATCTGGTTTGTTTTATGAAAAACAGGATTAGAATGCAGCTTTTCGCCCTAGTCAGCATCAGGGAGGCCTTTCCACCGGTCTTAGAGAGCCGGAGAGCGCAGGAGTGCAGGGTAGCGTGGCCGAGCGGTCCAAGGCGCTGGATTAAGGCTCCAGTCTCTTCGGGGTCGTGGGTTCGAATCCCACCGGTGCCAGTAGATGCTTTTGGAAGACTGCTGTGGCTGCTCAAAGTGATGCTGCGTGAACGTCCAAATTCAGCCGCTTTTACATTCCTTGCAATTCAGCCAAGTCGGTGCTGAAAGCCTGTCACGGCCTCTGCTCCTTCCTTACAGATGCACCGTGTTGAAGCAGGGACGTCAATAGTTTACAATCACAGTGAAGTTACTTCAAAACAGGAAAAATCGCTTGAATAAAATAACAGTGGAAAGCAATAAGTAGGCAAAAGGATGGAAACAGCCAGTTTTACTCATTGAAAAAAATAACAGTGGAAAGCAATAAGTAGGCAAAAGGATGGAAACAGCCAGTTTTACTCATTGAAAAGGGCTTAGTGTGGTAGCGTTGCCTCTATTTCCGGAAGGTGGAAGGTGGAAAAAGGAATGGAAAGAAACTATCAACCTGGTAGCGTGGCCGAGTGGTCTAAGGCGCTGGATTTAGGCTCCAGTCTCTCTGGGGGCGTGGGTTCGAATCCCACCGCTGCCAGCTGTGGTTTTAATTACAGAGGCCCTGTGTGTACTCGATGAAGGTTCTGAAAACGTGGTGAGAGTACACTTTGCCTTTCAGCGGCCAGGTGCTCAGCCTATCTCCTTTCTGCTAAAGCAGTCAGACTGAGTCCTGCTCCCGGGGCACTGTTCTCCTCTGTGGTTAAGTGACTACCGAAAGTTTCATTGCTGACGATTTTAGTCAATCCTGTGTTGATCTGTTCTTCAGAATTCGCCTCAGACTTGCTGTGACAGCAACATTGCCGCAAGCCCTAACCTGCTAGGGATCAGGTTTGTTTTACGAAAAACAGGATTAGAATGCAGCTTTTCGCCCTAGTCAGCATCAGGGAGGCCTTTCCACCGGTCTTAGCGAGCCGGAGAGCGCAGGAGTGCAGGGTAGCGTGGCCGATCGGTCCAAGGCGCTGGATTAAGGCTCCAGTCTCTTTGGGGTCGTGGGTTCGAATCCCACCGCTGCCAGTAGATGCTTTTGGAAGACTGCTGTGGCTGCGCAAAGTGATGCTGCGTGAACGTCCAAATTCAGCCGCTTTTACATTCCTTGCAATTCAGCCAAGTCGGTGCTGAAAGCCTGTCACGGCCTCTGCTCCTTCCTTACAGATGCACCGTGTTGAAGCAGGGACGTCAATAGTTTACAATCACAGTGAAGTTACTTCAAAACAGGAAAAATCGCTTGAATAAAATAACAGTGGAAAGCAATAAGTAGGCAAAAGGATGGAAACAGCCAGTTTTACTCATTGAAAAAAATAACAGTGGAAAGCAATAAGTAGGCAAAAGGATGGAAACAGCCAGTTTTACTCATTGAAAAAAATAACAGTGGAAAGCAATAAGTAGGCAAAAGGATGGAAACAGCCAGTTTTACTCATTGAAAAGGGCTTAGTGTGGTAGCGTTGCCTCTATTTCCGGAAGGTGGAAGGCGGAAAAAGGAATGGAAAGAAACCATCAATCTGGTAGCGTGGCCGAGTGGTCTAAGGCGCTGGATTTAGGCTCCAGTCTCTCTGGGGGCGTGGGTTCGAATCCCACCGCTGCCAGCTGTGGTTTTAATTACAGAGGCCCTGTGTGTACTCGATGAAGGTTCTGAAAACGTGGTGAGAGTACACTTTGCCTTTCAGCGGCCAGGTGCTCAGCCTATCTCCTTTCTGCTAAAGCAGTCAGACTGAGTCCTGCTCCCGGGGCACTGTTCTCCTCTGTGGTTAAGTGACTACCGAAAGTTTCATTGCTGACGATTTTAGTCAATCCTGTGTTGATCTGTTCTTCAGAATTCGCCTCAGACTTGCTGTGACAGCAACATTGCCGCAAGCCCTAACCTGCTAGGGATCAGGTTTGTTTTACGAAAAACAGGATTAGAATGCAGCTTTTCGCCCTAGTCAGCATCAGGGAGGCCTTTCCACCGGTCTTAGCGAGCCGGAGAGCGCAGGAGTGCAGGGTAGCGTGGCCGAGTGGTCCAAGGCGCTGGATTAAGGCTCCAGTCTCTTCGGGGGCGTGGGTTCGAATCCCACCGCTGCCAGTAGATGCTTTTGGAAGACTGCTGTGGCTGCTCAAAGTGATGCTGCGTGAACGTCCAAATTCAGCCGCTTTTACATTCCTTGCAATTCAGCCAAGTCGGTGCTGAAAGCCTGTCACGGCCTCTGCTCCTTCCTTACAGATGCACCGTGTTGAAGCAGGGACGTCAATAGTTTACAATCACAGTGAAGTTACTTCAAAACAGGAAAAATCGCTTGAATAAAATAACAGTGGAAAGCAATAAGTAGGCAAAAGGATGGAAACAGCCAGTTTTACTCATTGAAAAAAATAACAGTGGAAAGCAATAAGTAGGCAAAAGGATGGAAACAGCCAGTTTTACTCATTGAAAAAAATAACAGTGGAAAGCAATAAGTAGGCAAAAGGATGGAAACAGCCAGTTTTACTCATTGAAAAGGGGTTAGTGTGATAGCGTTGCCTCTATTTCCGGAAGGTGGAAGGCGGAAAAAGGAATGGAAAGAAACTATCAATCTGGTAGCGTGGCCGAGTGGTCTAAGGCGCTGGATTTAGGCTCCAGTCTCTCTGGGGGCGTGGGTTCGAATCCCACCGCTGCCAGCTGTGGTTTTAATTACAGAGGCCCTGTGTGTACTCGATGAAGGTTCTGAAAACGTGGTGAGAGTACACTTTGCCTTTCAGCGGCCAGGTGCTCAGCCTATCTCCTTTCTGCTAAAGCAGTCAGACTGAGTCCTGCTCCCGGGGCACTGTTCTCCTCTGTGGTTAAGTGACTACCGAAAGTTTCATTGCTGACGATTTTAGTCAATCCTGTGTTGATCTGTTCTTCAGAATTCGCCTCAGACTTGCTGTGACAGCAACATTGCCGCAAGCCCTAACCTGCTAGGGATCAGGTTTGTTTTACGAAAAACAGGATTAGAATGCAGCTTTTCGCCCTAGTCAGCATCAGGGAGGCCTTTCCACCGGTCTTAGCGAGCCGGAGAGCGCAGGAGTGCAGGGTAGCGTGGCCGATCGGTCCAAGGCGCTGGATTAAGGCTCCAGTCTCTTTGGGGTCGTGGGTTCGAATCCCACCGCTGCCAGTAGATGCTTTTGGAAGACTGCTGTGGCTGCGCAAAGTGATGCTGCGTGAACGTCCAAATTCAGCCGCTTTTACATTCCTTGCAATTCAGCCAAGTCGGTGCTGAAAGCCTGTCACGGCCTCTGCTCCTTCCTTACAGATGCACCGTGTTGAAGCAGGGACGTCAATAGTTTACAATCACAGTGAAGTTACTTCAAAACAGGAAAAATCGCTTGAATAAAATAACAGTGGAAAGCAATAAGTAGGCAAAAGGATGGAAACAGACAGTTTTACTCATTGAAAAAAATAACAGTGGAAAGCAATAAGTAGGCAAAAGGATGGAAACAGCCAGTTTTACTCATTGAAAAGGGCTTAGTGTGGTAGCGTTGCCTCTATTTCCGTAAGGTGGAAGGTGGAAATTTTAAGTGAAAATTTTAAGTGAAAATTTTAAGTGAAAGCGGTCCAAGGTGCTGGATTAAGGCTCCAGTCTCTTCGGGGTCGTGGGTTCGAATCCCACCGCTGCCAGTAGATGCTTTTGGAAGACTGCTGTGGCTGCGCAAAGTGATGCTGCGTGAACGTCCAAATTCAGCCGCTTTTACATTCCTTGCAATTCAGCCAAGTCGGTGCTGAAAGCCTGTCACGGCCTCTGCTCCTTCCTTACAGATGCACCGTGTTGAAGCAGGGACGTCAATAGTTTACAATCACAGTGAAGTTACTTCAAAACAGGAAAAATCGCTTGAATAAAATAACAGTGGAAAGCAATAAGTAGGCAAAAGGATGGAAACAGCCAGTTTTACTCATTGAAAAAAATAACAGTGGAAAGCAATAAGTAGGCAAAAGGATGGAAACAGCCAGTTTTACTCATTGAAAAAAATAACAGTGGAAAGCAATAAGTAGGCAAAAGGATGGAAACAGCCAGTTTTACTCATTGAAAAAAATAACAGTGGAAAGCAATAAGTAGGCAAAAGGATGGAAACAGCCAGTTTTACTCATTGAAAAGGGCTTAGTGTGGTAGCGTTGCCTCTATTTCCGGAAGGTGGAAGGCGGAAAAAGGAATGGAAAGAAACTATCAATCTGGTAGCGTGGCCTTGTGGTCTAAGGCGCTGGATTAGGCTCCAGTCTCTCTGGGGGCGTGGGTTCGAATCCCACTGCTGCCAGCTGTGGTTTTAATTACAGAGGCCCTGTGTGTACTCGATGAAGGTTCTGAAAACGTGGTGAGAGTACACTTTGCCTTTCAGCGGCCAGGTGCTCAGCCTATCTCCTTTCTGCTAAAGCAGTCAGACTGAGTCCTGCTCCCGGGGCACTGTTCTCCTCTGTGGTTAAGTGACTACCGAAAGTTTCATTGCTGACGATTTTAGTCAATCCTGTGTTGATCTGTTCTTCAGAATTCGCCTCAGACTTGCTGTGACAGCAACATTGCCGCAAGCCCTAACCTGCTAGGGATCAGGTTTGTTTTACGAAAAACAGGATTAGAATGCAGCTTTTCGCCCTAGTCAGCATCAGGGAGGCCTTTCCACCGGTCTTAGCGAGCCGGAGAGCGCAGGAGTGCAGGGTAGCGTGGCCGAGCGGTCCAAGGCGCTGGATTAAGGCTCCAGTCTCTTCGGGGGCGTGGGTTCGAATCCCACCTCTGCCAGTAGATGCTTTTGGAAGACTGCTGTGGCTGCTCAAAGTGATGCTGCGTGAACGTCCAAATTCAGCCGCTTTTACATTCCTTGCAATTCAGCCAAGTCGGTGCTGAAAGCCTGTCACGGCCTCTGCTCCTTCCTTACAGATGCACCGTGTTGAAGCAGGGACGTCAATAGTTTACAATCACAGTGAAGTTACTTCAAAACAGGAAAAATCGCTTGAATAAAATAACAGTGGAAAGCAATAAGTAGGCAAAAGGATGGAAACAGCCAGTTTTACTCATTGAAAAAAATAACAGTGGAAAGCAATAAGTAGGCAAAAGGATGGAAACAGCCAGTTTTACTCATTGAAAAAAATAACAGTGGAAAGCAATAAGTAGGCAAAAGGATGGAAACAGCCAGTTTTACTCATTGAAAAGGGGTTAGTGTGATAGCGTTGCCTCTATTTCCGGAAGGTGGAAAAAGGAATGGAAAGAAACTATCATTCTGGTAGCGTGGCCGAGTGGTCTAAGGCGCTGGATTTAGGCTCCAGTCTCTCTGGGGGCGTGGGTTCGAATCCCACCGCTGCCAGCTGTGGTTTTAATTACAGAGGCCCTGTGTGTACTCGATGAAGGTTCTGAAAACGTGGTGAGAGTACACTTTGCCTTTCAGCGGCCAGGTGCTCAGCCTATCTCCTTTCTGCTAAAGCAGTCAGACTGAGTCCTGCTCCCGGGGCACTGTTCTCTGTGGTTAAGTCATTGCTGACGATTTTAGTCAATACTGTGTTGATCTGTTCTTCAGAACTCGCCTCAGACTTGCTGTGACAGCAACATTGCCGCAAGCCCTAACCTGCTAGGGATCAGGTTTGTTTTACGAAAAACAGGATTAGAATGCAGCTTTTCGCCCTAGTCAGCATCAGGGAGGCCTTTCCACCGGTCTTAGCGAGCCGGAGAGCGCAGGAGTGCAGGGTAGCGTGGCCGAGCGGTCCAAGGCGCTGGATTAAGGCTCCAGTCTCTTCGGGGGCGTGGGTTCGAATCCCACCGCTGCCAGTAGATGCTTTTGGAAGACTGCTGTGGCTGCGCAAAGTGATGCTGCGTGAACGTCCAAATTCAGCCGCTTTTACATTCCTTGCAATTCAGCCAAGTCGGTGCTGAAAGCCTGTCACGGCCTCTGCTCCTTCCTTACAGATGCACCGTGTTGAAGCAGGGACGTCAATAGTTTACAATCACAGTGAAGTTACTTCAAAACAGGAAAAATCGCTTGAATAAAATAACAGTGGAAAGCAATAAGTAGGCAAAAGGATGGAAACAGCCAGTTTTACTCATTGAAAAAAATAACAGTGGAAAGCAATAAGTAGGCAAAAGGATGGAAACAGCCAGTTTTACTCATTGA
Source organism: Carassius gibelio (assembly GCF_023724105.1). NCBI lineage: Eukaryota > Metazoa > Chordata > Actinopteri > Cypriniformes > Cyprinidae > Carassius > Carassius gibelio. The sequence goes on from NC_068398.1 coordinate 40,975,608, forward strand.
AAAGGGCTTAGTGTGGTAGCGTTGCCTCTATTTCCGGAAGGTGGAAGGTGGAAAAAGGAATGGAAAGAAACTATCAACCTGGTAGCGTGGCCGAGTGGTCTAAGGCGCTGGATTTAGGCTCCAGTCTCTCTGGGGGCGTGGGTTCGAATCCCACCGCTGCCAGCTGTGGTTTTAATTACAGAGGCCCTGTGTGTACTCGATGAAGGTTCTGAAAACGTGGTGAGAGTACACTTTGCCTTTCAGCGGCCAGGTGCTCAGCCTATCTCCTTTCTGCTAAAGCAGTCAGACTGAGTCCTGCTCCCGGGGCACTGTTCTCCTCTGTGGTTAAGTGACTACCGAAAGTTTCATTGCTGACGATTTTAGTCAATCCTGTGTTGATCTGTTCTTCAGAATTCGCCTCAGACTTGCTGTGACAGCAACATTGCCGCAAGCCCTAACCTGCTAGGGATCAGGTTTGTTTTACGAAAAACCGGATTAGAATGCAGCTTTTCGCCCTAGTCAGCATCAGGGAGGCCTTTCCACCGGTCTTAGCGAGCCGGAGAGCGCAGGAGTGCAGGGTAGCGTGGCCGATCGGTCCAAGGCGCTGGATTAAGGCTCCAGTCTCTTTGGGGTCGTGGGTTCGAATCCCACCGCTGCCAGTAGATGCTTTTGGAAGACTGCTGTGGCTGCGCAAAGTGATGCTGCGTGAACGTCCAAATTCAGCCGCTTTTACATTCCTTGCAATTCAGCCAAGTCGGTGCTGAAAGCCTGTCACGGCCTCTGCTCCTTCCTTACAGATGCACCGTGTTGAAGCAGGGACGTCAATAGTTTACAATCACAGTGAAGTTACTTCAAAACAGGAAAAATCGCTTGAATAAAATAACAGTGGAAAGCAATAAGTAGGCAAAAGGATGGAAACAGACAGTTTTACTCATTGAAAAAAATAACAGTGGAAAGCAATAAGTAGGCAAAAGGATGGAAACAGCCAGTTTTACTCATTGAAAAGGGCTTAGTGTGGTAGCGTTGCCTCTATTTCCGTAAGGTGGAAGGTGGAAATTTTAAGTGGAAATTTTAAGTGAAAATTTTAAGTGAAAATTTTAAGTGAAAGCGGTCCAAGGTGCTGGATTAAGGCTCCAGTCTCTTCGGGGTCGTGGGTTCGAATCCCACCGCTGCCAGTAGATGCTTTTGGAAGACTGCTGTGGCTGCGCAAAGTGATGCTGCGTGAACGTCCAAATTCAGCCGCTTTTACATTCCTTGCAATTCAGCCAAGTCGGTGCTGAAAGCCTGTCACGGCCTCTGCTCCTTCCTTACAGATGCACCGTGTTGAAGCAAGGACGTCAATAGTTTACAATCACAGTGAAGTTACTTCAAAACAGGAAAAATCGCTTGAATAAAATAACAGTGGAAAGCAATAAGTAGGCAAAAGGATGGAAACAGCCAGTTTTACTCATTGAAAAAAATAACAGTGGAAAGCAATAAGTAGGCAAAAGGATGAAAACAGCCAGTTTTACTCATTGAAAAAAATAACAGTGGAAAGCAATAAGTAGGCAAAAGGATGGAAACAGCCAGTTTTACTCATTGAAAAGGGCTTAGTGTGGTAGCGTTGCCTCTATTTCCGGAAGGTGGAAGGCGGAAAAAGGAATGGAATGAAACTATCAATCTGGTAGCGTGGCCTTGTGGTCTAAGGCGCTGGATTAGGCTCCAGTCTCTCTGGGGGCGTGGGTTCGAATCCCACTGCTGCCAGCTGTGGTTTTAATTACAGAGGCCCTGTGTGTACTCGATGAAGGTTCTGAAAACGTGGTGAGAGTACACTTTGCCTTTCAGCGGCCAGGTGCTCAGCCTATCTCCTTTCTGCTAAAGCAGTCAGACTGAGTCCTGCTCCCGGGGCACTGTTCTCCTCTGTGGTTAAGTGACTACCGAAAGTTTCATTGCTGACGATTTTAGTCAATCCTGTGTTGATCTGTTCTTCAGAATTCGCCTCAGACTTGCTGTGACAGCAACATTGCCGCAAGCCCTAACCTGCTAGGGATCAGGTTTGTTTTACGAAAAACAGGATTAGAATGCAGCTTTTCGCCCTAGTCAGCATCAGGGAGGCCTTTCCACCGGTCTTAGCGAGCCGGAGAGCGCAGGAGTGCAGGGTAGCGTGGCCGAGCGGTCCAAGGCGCTGGATTAAGGCTCCAGTCTCTTCGGGGGCGTGGGTTCGAAT
>NC_068398.1:40980292-40982792 GCF_023724105.1 Carassius gibelio
CGCTGCCAGCTGTGGTTTTAATTACAGAGGCCCTGTGTGTACTCGATGAAGGTTCTGAAAACGTGGTGAGAGTACACTTTGCCTTTCAGCGGCCAGGTGCTCAGCCTATCTCCTTTCTGCTAAAGCAGTCAGACTGAGTCCTGCTCCCGGGGCACTGTTCTCCTCTGTGGTTAAGTGACTACCGAAAGTTTCATTGCTGACGATTTTAGTCAATCATGTGTTGATCTGTTCTTCAGAATTCGCCTCAGACTTGCTGTGACAGCAACATTGCCGCAAAAACAGGATTAGAATGCAGCTTTTCGCCCTAGTCAGCATCAGGGAGGCCTTTCCACCGGTCTTAGCGAGCCGGAGAGCGCAGGAGTGCAGGGTAGCGTGGCCGAGCGGTCCAAGGCGCTGGATTAAGGCTCCAGTCTCTTCGGGGGCGTGGGTTCGAATCCCACCGCTGCCAGTAGATGCTTTTGGAAGACTGCTGTGGCTGCTCAAAGTGATGCTGCGTGAACGTCCAAATTCAGCCGCTTTTACATTCCTTGCAATTCAGCCAAGTCGGTGCTGAAAGCCTGTCACGGCCTCTGCTCCTTCCTTACAGATGCACCGTGTTGAAGCAGGGACGTCAATAGTTTACAATCACAGTGAAGTTACTTCAAAACAGGAAAAATCGCTTGAATAAAATAACAGTGGAAAGCAATAAGTAGGCAAAAGGATGGAAACAGCCAGTTTTACTCATTGAAAAAAATAACAGTGGAAAGCAATAAGTAGGCAAAAGGATGGAAACAGCCAGTTTTACTCATTGAAAAGGGCTTAGTGTGGTAGCGTTGCCTCTATTTCCGGAAGGTGGAAGGTGGAAAAAGGAATGGAAAGAAACTATCAACCTGGTAGCGTGGCCGAGTGGTCTAAGGCGCTGGATTTAGGCTCCAGTCTCTCTGGGGGCGTGGGTTCGAATCCCACCGCTGCCAGCTGTGGTTTTAATTACAGAGGCCCTGTGTGTACTCGATGAAGGTTCTGAAAACGTGGTGAGAGTACACTTTGCCTTTCAGCGGCCAGGTGCTCAGCCTATCTCCTTTCTGCTAAAGCAGTCAGACTGAGTCCTGCTCCCGGGGCACTGTTCTCCTCTGTGGTTAAGTGACTACCGAAAGTTTCATTGCTGACGATTTTAGTCAATCCTGTGTTGATCTGTTCTTCAGAATTCGCCTCAGACTTGCTGTGACAGCAACATTGCCGCAAGCCCTAACCTGCTAGGGATCTGGTTTGTCTTACGAAAAACAGGATTAGAATGCAGCTTTTCGCCCTAGTCAGCATCAGGGAGGCCTTTCCACCGGTCTTAGAGAGCCGGAGAGCGCAGGAGTGCAGGGTAGCGTGGCCGAGCGGTCCAAGGCGCTGGATTAAGGCTCCAGTCTCTTCGGGGGCGTGGGATCGAATCCCACCGCTGCCAGTAGATGCTTTTGGAAGACTGCTGTGGCTGCGCAAAGTGATGCTGCGTGAACGTCCAAATTCAGCCGCTTTTACATTCCTTGCAATTCAGCCAAGTCGGTGCTGAAAGCCTGTCACGGCCTCTGCTCCTTCCTTACAGATGCACCGTGTTGAAGCAGGGACGTCAATAGTTTACAATCACAGTGAAGTTACTTCAAAACAGGAAAAATCGCTTGAATAAAATAACAGTGGAAAGCAATAAGTAGGCAAAAGGATGGAAACAGCCAGTTTTACTCATTGAAAAAAATAACAGTGGAAAGCAATAAGTAGGCAAAAGGATGGAAACAGCCAGTTTTACTCATTGAAAAGGGCTTAGTGTGGTAGCGTTGCCTCTATTTCCGGAAGGTGGAAGGTGGAAAAAGGAATGGAAAGAAACTATCAACCTGGTAGCGTGGCCGAGTGGTCTAAGGCGCTGGATTTAGGCTCCAGTCTCTCTGGGGGCGTGGGTTCGAATCCCACCGCTGCCAGCTGTGGTTTTAATTACAGAGGCCCTGTGTGTACTCGATGAAGGTTCTGAAAACGTGGTGAGAGTACACTTTGCCTTTCAGCAGCCAGGTGCTCAGCCTATCTCCTTTCTGCTAAAGCAGTCAGACTGAGTCCTGCTCCCGGGGCACTGTTCTCCTCTGTGGTTAAGTGACTACCGAAAGTTTCATTGCTGACGATTTTAGTCAATCCTGTGTTGATCTGTTCTTCAGAATTCGCCTCAGACTTGCTGTGACAGCAACATTGCCGCAAGCCCTAACCTGCTAGGGATCAGGTTTGTTTTACGAAAAACAGGATTAGAATGCAGCTTTTCGCCCTAGTCAGCATCAGGGAGGCCTTTCCACCGGTCTTAGCGAGCCGGAGAGCGCAGGAGTGCAGGGTAGCGTGGCCGAGCGGTCCAAGGCGCTGGATTAAGGCTCCAGTCTCTTCGGGGGCGTGGGTTCGAATCCCACCGCTGCCAGTAGATGCTTTTGGAAGACTGCTGTGGCTGCTCAAAGTGATGCTGCGTGAACGTCCAAATTCAGCCGCTTTTACATTCCTTGCAATTCAG